>NC_049984.1:19444553-19445513 GCF_000003815.2 Branchiostoma floridae | reverse complement strand
TCATTCTTTTGGTGAAGTCTGTTTTTTTGTTGTTACCTGTTCACACATTGCATACTATTCTGCCATTTTCAGGAACAAAATTTTTAATCTATGGCCTTTTGTTTCTAGGAAAAGAAGGCAGCTAAGGATAAGGAGCGTGACCAGCGTATAGCTGAGTCTGAGGTAGAGAACCTGCTGGGTGCCCGGCACCAGGAGACACAGAGGATCAAAGCACTTCTCAGAGACAGGCAGCTGGCAGTCAAGGAGGTACAGATTCTGGAGAACTTTCTGTTATGGCCATTGATCATTGCTAGGGGTGGGTACTGGTACAAATACGTTTTTTCTTGTTGGACTGGTCTAGAAAATAGGACATGATCTTCCGGTGGAATAAAACTCCTCTGCCGGCTAAATTCCTTCCCTAGCTTATGATACTATCTTATGCCACCGCAAGATCTGCTTGGAGATTAGACCATACCTGGACTTGAATTTTCTGTACCTGTACCCACCCCTAATTGCTGTTCTGTATTCCTGTTGCCAACAGATATTGTACTGGAAGAAATTGCTGCTTACAACATGCATCAGTGTTTGATATCATTGATAGACCACATATGGATAGACTGAAACACAGTTTTGAACATGAGGCCATGTTGATTTCATAATATGGATGACATCAATTTTTGGCTGTTTCTAAAATAAATTTTTCAACCATACTCTAAATCGTACAAAGCAGCTTAAAAAAACACAAATATGCTGGGGATTGCACAAACAAAAATATCGGAAAACGTTTACTACTGTCATAGAACATTACAAGATCAAAGAAGAGGTGAAAGAACAAAAATGAACTTCAAGAATCTCAGTCAAACTTTTTTTCTATGGGCACTCAAATCAACATGGCCTGATTGCCAGTAAATGATTAAATGTATTTGAAAGTTGAGAGAGTAAAATCTGCCACACTAGGTTTGACAACATACATATTTTCAT
>NC_049984.1:19412781-19444351 GCF_000003815.2 Branchiostoma floridae | reverse complement strand
GCTGAACAGTTGAAGCAAGTTGGTGATGAGGTGAGTATACAACTCTTTTGATCTTGACAACATACTTCACGCAAGTCAGACGTACTGAGTGTACACCTACTTTAAAGGCAACCTAAGCAATATTAGCCTGAGTCAAGGTTGTAGAACGTCAATTATCAAAGTCAATTTTGGGGGGTACTATTCTATGTAATAAGATGAAGCAAGTCTATTCCATTCCATACCAGCATTCAAGGAGCAAAAATTCAATGCCACAGGGGTGTGAGTACAATATTTAGGGAATCCTGGTGCAGCTCAAAGTATGAGATAATGATGTAAATGTGGGAATATAGTGCAGTAGATATCAGTTTCATGGAGATTGAGGTACCTCATCCAGAATATTTCCACTTTTAATGCTCAAATATTGCTTAGGTTGTCTTTAAGGATAGGCATTATAATTATGATATAAACGTCTTTACAAACCTTCAAATTGTTTAAGGATATGCAGCAATATATACAATTTTTTCCTGAACAGAAAAGCATGTCAACCCTTCGCCAGTTGACAGCGGAGTATATGAAGTCCCACACAGATGACTTCCTCCCTTTCCTGTCCAAACATGACACCGGAGACCCTTACACACCAGGTAGGGCCATGTTGATTTGATCATGATTACATGGATGACGTCCCTTCGCGCATCAATTTTCCAAAATAAATAAAAGTTTTCAACCATACTCGAAATTGTACAAAGCAGCTTCAAAATAAGAAAATATATGCAGTGGATTGCAAAAATAAATACTGGAAAACGTATACTAATGTCATAGAATGGACAAGGTCATAGAAGATGTGAAAGAACAAAAATGAAGAACCGTTTGTTCGGTATACTATATTCTGTGTGTTCAGTCATTTGTTCGACCTTCCTGACAGTTAGATTTCATAATGAAGGCAACTTTTTTTGGTCAAACTTTTTTTATTCTCACACTCGTGTCAGTTTTTAGATTCCCACAGGATGTCATACATATAATCAAATCAACATGTTATCAACTCTTTACAGAATTAGCTTTCCTTACATGTTCACAATCACTTTATTCTTCTGTGTTATGCCAAAAGTATTTCACAGGCAAATTCTTTTTCATTTTCAGAGGAGTTTGAGGACTACTGTAATGATATTGCAAACACTGCTGCCTGGGGAGGACAACTAGAGGTGCGTTAAGATATGAAACATCAAATTCTTCTTGCAATCCATCATCACTATCCATTGTTTGATTATACTGCTGCTGGGATCCCTGCAGGTAGGCAGCAGTGGGCTAGTCTTCATACCTTCACACAGTAGTTAACCCTTCAACTGCCAGAGTTTCAGCACTATAAAATGCTATCAGTGCCAGGGTTGACTGCAGAACTCCAAAGAGAACCCCCCAAACAAGGCCGAAGTCCTTAACTTCCGGGATTTGTGCACTACCCGCGCGCAAAGATGCTACTTCGGGAGAATACGCTATCCCAGATATATACGGGTGCGGCACACAGGACATGTATATGTGTGCCGGAAATATCCCCCCTATTTTAGAAGTAGACTAATTGTATTACCTCACTCTGGTGCTAAGAGTCCAGGAGGTAAGACAATAAAGTATGAAGCTCTTCAAAAGTCCAGTTTGCTGCCAGTTTGTTACAATTCATAAAGCAAGAACTTCACAGTATATTAATTAAGGTTTTGCTTTGGGAATTACCAGTACCATTTTCTTAGCCATTTGCACATCTTCCTCTCCAGCTACAAGCGCTGTCCAGAATACTGATGTGTTCCATTGAGGTTATCCAGGCTGAGGGACCTGCCATCAAGATAGGGGAGGAGTATGATGCCAAGCTGCCAATCATTCTGACGTAAGTTGATTTCCAAAGTTCTGATCCTTTGAGAGATCTTTTTGTATTTTGGGTAATACCTGTATCTACTAATTACAAGATTTGAACTTAACTGTAACTGTTACCTTTGCTGAATGACCAACTAGGGGTGGGTACCGGTACACAAAACCGGCTTTTCCTATTGGACTGGTCCAGAAAAAATGAACCAGATGTTGGACCTATTGGAAAATGAACAGATTATATAATCAGGCATTCACACGTTTCGTGGCTTTCGTGGTTTCAAGGAAAATAACGAGAGAAGTAGAGCCGAGTCTATAGTCATTTCTACCAAGTTTTACATGTATACAGTCAATAGTACAGAGGCAGTTATTCTTGTAGGATTTTTAAGATGCCAGTGGGAGTTGAATACTCCACAAAAAAAGATTTCTTTGTTGCGAAATGGACCATTGTTTTGAGTATCGTCCATTCACAAGTTGTTACATATTGAATCAGGTCCAAACCTAGACCTTATCCTCTGGACCTGAATTTTCTGTACCAGTACCCACCCCTTGTCCCAACGTTCCATTTGGTAATTTTCAATGACTAATTCAATAACCCTCAATGTGCTCTTGCTCCACAGGTACCACCGCCACATGTATGGCCTAGGTGAGCACTATAACACCGTCAGACCTTTGGGTGAAGAATTAGCTGAAGAGGAAGATTCCTAACATCAACCAAACTTGTAACAAAGCAATGTTGCAATACTTGTCTTGCACACAAAAAATCTATGGTCAGTAGTTGTTGAGATAAGAACACCAGCCAAAGAGCAGTGATTAACAAGGTTTGTCTTGTTTTCCTGTTCAAAAATGTTCTGCTCAACAGATACCTACCACAAACGTGTATATGTGATGACAGTGTGTGTTGTGTTGAATGTATGGATTCTACAATGACTGTTTTAATTCAGAAGGCTCTATGCACAGAAAGTAGCTATGCCTGAACATTGACACTGATTTCTTTTGTGACAGACATCACGATCAATGCGAATGTATGTGTACGGGAAGAAAGTTGTCTTCTGTAAAATATACTTGATAAGGAGTTAAAGAAAGATGTTTTTAAACACATAGTTGACCCATGTAACTATGGAATGAAAGGTGTACGTTTAACTGTTACTATTTTTTACTCAATTGACAAAAAGAAACGGGTAATAGGGACAATTTTTCCCTGGACAGGGGGAGAAGCAATTATAATGAGAGAGGTCATTTTCTAGAAGGGCTTGAAAAGGGACGCTCTGTATTTGTATGATGTGCCATAGATAGGATTGTATGAAATATTATAAGAAGTACCGACCCATCGCAAAGCCATGTTTAAGCTAAGGGAAACTGAAGTCATGACTGCTCAGTTGTTGCTATAGTAACCCACCTTCCATAAATAGTTTCATTAGGTTGTCTGTTTCATTTTGTACTGGTGAAGGCGACAGAAGGTCGTCGAAACGTTTTCGGAAGAATTAAAAGAAGGTTGTGTAATGAAGAAGACTTTGTTGAAGTAACCCACCTTTCAAATTAACATAGACGAATAGTTCTGTGCGAACAATGGTTTAGTAAGTCTGAGCAATTCTTATTCTCTACCAAAATCCCACCACAGAAGTACAAAATAATGTAGCAATATTTAGTGAAAGACCATGTTGATGCATGAAGAGTGTACAAAGTATTCTGAGATAAGGAACAGTTCTGAAATAAAAGGAATTGATCATACAAGCCTTTTGCAGAACTCAATCTATTTGTGTATTCCCTTTATTTGTAGACAAGTCGTGTGCAAGTATTTCAAATGAGTAATACTATATATTTTGTTTAAAATGGTCATATTCTGGGGACATTGGGAAGACTCACAATGTAGGTATGGTCAAAACTTATGTTTTATACAATTTTACTCTTCTATGACTATGGCTGACTGACTGAGTCCTTTTAAGAACAATGTATGGATATGTTAAGATACCCTAAAGTAAAAAAATTGCCATATTGGAACAATGCAGTCCTTATTTCTTCATAATGTGCCATATGTCCATCCAACACACTTACTCAGCACTGTAGGAGAGTCCTTCAATGCTTTACCAATTGTAATCTGAATCTGATCAATGATAGTACTTTTGCTAGCATCCTGAATTTTGTACAAAATTTTTACTAGCATACCGGTACTCTGCACAGAGGCTGCAGTGATTGGCATTATACAGAGCATACATATGTACCCTTTTACAGTGACATAACCAATGTGTATTTCATGAACAGTTCTAAGGACATGAAGTATATCTGGTGGGTTTTGAATCCAATAGTTGTTCCCATATGCCTGCATTGTTGTTGGGTTTGACAACTATTTGTTAGCTGGATTGTCTGGTCCGTTGGCCAGTTCTTCCTCCTTGTCTCCTGCTTTTGTATCGTCTGGCCTCATTGCTGGGAAGAACAGCACCTCCTGTAGAAGGCAAAACATTTTAATGCTCAACTAACACTTGAACTGAAATGATTAATACTTAAAAGTATTGCATAGCAACAAATATGACAGCAAGCAGGCAAAACATGTTAACTTACTAACACCACATTAGTCCAACTTCTTGACATTTTATGAAAATAAGGCTACACCTATTTAATTTGTTAGTTCACGGATCTTCAAAAAATGCTTAACTGGAAAAACATCATGAAAACAAAGCCCAAGCACGAGGTGTATGCCTTGGTGCACTCAGGTTTATGGAGTGGAAATGGTCATATTCAAGTTTTCTTCCCTGCACAATGTCCGCTTGCTACATTTTCACTTTAAAAAATCCGTGAACCAACAAATTAAACTGGTGTGGCCTACTACTGGTAACACTGGAAGGGAAAGGATCAGATACATTTGACAGCATGCTTGGAATCTGGTAGTTTGCTTTAGTTGTTTGTCAGCTTAAATCTTGTGTACAGATGTGTGAACAGAAGTCTGATCTTTCTCAGGGGAGTGAAAGAGGCCATTTACATCAGTGCCCACCAACCTTCCCTCAACCGAGACGGGGGCCGTTACCGACTGCCAAGCACCACTGACCCTTTACTGACGTCACACTTCCAGTCTGGATGTGTGACTCAGGCTTTGGGTCATTTCAACTTGATAAGGATCAGAGGACTGATCGAAAGCTTGTTGGTAAGCGCTTTATTTTGCGTACTGATATATGGTTTAAAATTGTAACATAAGTCTGACCTTGATATTGTTGGAGTCAGTGAGGAACATGGTGAGCCTGTCGATGCCCATGCCCCAGCCTGCGGTGGGGGGGAGACCGTACTCCAGGGACGTGCAGAAGTTCTCGTCAATCAGCTGAGCCTCATCATCACCGGCAGCTTTGTCCTGTACAAAAACAACAGTTAAAATGGACTATACACAAATTCAACTAAGGCCATTGTTGATTTGATTACATGGTTGACATCTGCAAGGGCATCGATTTTTTACCCCTTTTCAAAAATAACAAGAAGCTTTCAACCATAGAGTAAATTGTACAAAGCAGCTTCAAAATAAGCAAACGTGTGCCCGGAATTGCAAAAACACTTCGGAAAATGTATGCTAGTATCATAGAACATTCCAAGGTGAAAGATGCGAAAGAACAAAAATGAAAAATCTGTGTGTTTGGACATTTGTTGAATCTTCCTGAGCACTTAGAATTTATAATTAAGAAAACTTTTTTGGGGAGTAGAACTTTTATTTATTTGTTCCCAGAGTATGTCATCCATCTTAATTAAATCCAAATGGCCTAATATAAGATTGACACAAGATATTCAGTGGGAAATGTTCGTAGGATATGTACATAGAGTTGCTGAGCTTGCAAACAAAATGGCAATGTTGTTTGTACTCGACTAAAATAATGAACAAAAAAAATATGAATGATTTTGTGAAGGTCAGTAGAAACAAATTGACCAAAAAACGTGCATATTCCTCTGAGTAAATAAGTACAAATTGACTGCAAACTAGTATACGGGGGTAGGAAACATGGAGGGTTTAACTAGAATTATCAGAACCATCAGGCTAACCTTGGCTTGCTGTTCAAACCTCTCCCTCTGTACCATGGGGTCGTTCAACTCTGTGTAGGCGTTACAGATTTCCTTCTTCATCACAAACAGTTCAAACCGCTCCGTAAGGCCAGGGATGGAACGGTGCCTGATGGGAGAGGAAACCGTGGTTAATGCATTGATTGCTTGGTACTGTAAATCTCACTAAAAGTACAGTGTTTTTATCATAGGACTTCAAAAGGAAGTTCACATAAAAAGTTCAAAGCAGTCAAACACGAGTCAAACAAAATCAACACAGCTGTGGTACAATGTCTTATGAAGAAACTGACAAATGCTACCTTTTGATCATCACTTTGACCGTATTGTAACAACAATTGTAGAAACACTACTAGTGGGAATGATTTGTTTAAAGTTAGCTGCATGGAGCAACATTTCAATGCAGTTGTATACATGTAGGTGCATGGGTATGACTATACTTACCATTTAGCAAGTGGACTCATGATCTGTGGGTGGTTGATGATGAAGATGGGGCTGATTGCCTTCACTTCCAGGTAGTCTCCAACCAACTACAGCACAGCATAATATTAAACATTTTTGAAACAACACTTCTAGGGTTCTGAAATTACTAAAGCAAAACAATCGGTTTCCAATGAAGGTTATCATTGACACAGAAGCTTCTTTCAACACAATCATATTCAGAAGAAACTGTCCGATTTCCTTCATTTCAATAAAACGTGGCTATGCACTAGCAGTACAACCAATGAATAACAAGAATGTAAATGAATAACAAGAATGTAAAACACTTTCTTCAAAATTCTAATTGTTATCCACCAGTCCAGCATTATAACCCACAAGGAAGCGAAATGATAAAGTATGTGATGAATGTATGCACCAACCTTATCTAACAGTCGAGCTGTTGTTCTTGGGGGAGGGCACTCCACCTCCAGTCTTGTACACAAGTCATCAAAGAACTTCCTGGACTCTGAAAATGGAATACACTTCATTTAATGCTCCAGCATGAAGAAAACATATGACAATATACACTTTTAAATGCAAATGTTTAAGTGAAGCTTTATCAGAAGGTACAGCCTTCTGATGCCCTAAATGCAATGAACAGAGCCTATGAGCTTGGTTTGGTAGCTTAAGCATTTATATAAATCTAGTACCCTTGTTCAGTGTTCTAGCTAGCCTGAAAACTTTTTCCGTACCCTGAATTTTGAATGGAAATTCTGTCAAAGGCGCAACGGTCCTAGCGGGTTCTGGGGTATTCTCCTTGGGAAAATATTGAAATGTAGACCCTCTGAAATGCTTTTTTCCTTTATTTTGAGGGGCAAGTTTTGCTGGCAGACTCAGCTTGTTTCAATTTATATCTTTATATGCTGATTTTTGTCCGACCTCTGTAAAATTTGTGCCCATCCCCAGCAGCAAAATTCTGTCAAAGGACAGAAGAACGGGCGCTGGCTAGAACCCTGCTGTTGTTCCAAATCACCTATAAGTGATAGCAGCATCTGGAAACTTTACATCTTACCTTAATGATAAAACCAATTCAAATTTGGGGCCCAGATGCTAACCCAACACAGAGAAGGTTAAAAAGCAGAGTGATGAGACCCTATAACCTTAAACTCTGTACCACAAACCCCTCACCTTCGGTGTGCAGAGTGTCTGCAGCAGGTAGTTTGACCTTGAGTTCCTTCTCCAGGTCCCCCATCATGTCCAGCCTCCTGAAGGGCGGGGTGAAGTCAGCCTCCCACACCTCATCACTGTCCGCACCCTCGGGGTGGTACTGGATCTTGTACGACCCTCCTGTGATGTGTTTCACCATGCCTGACAACAAAACACAACAAGTGGCCGTAGGTAACATACTCTGGGACATATTCATGGTTTCTGCCGCATCAGTTGCAGCAATATAATATGTTTTATGCCGATAATATGGACAGTCCAAGGCAGACAAATAACGATGAACAGGAAAGAAAACAAAGCCCTAACGATAGCTTACCAGTACAAAATCTGCCACAACAGCTGTTCTACATTAGAGAAGACATAACCCTGTATCTGCTTGGAGATAACTTAATTATCAAACCCCAAAATAACCATGAAACAGCTGACAACACGACAAGCAACAAAACGATCAGAGAAAATCAAGCAACATCTGCTTGACAATGACCAATTACATCAAGGCCCTAATGACCTGGACCAATACACAGACGGACCAATGTACCAAAGGACATAGGGGTGATGTCTGAAAATATTACGTCGATTATAAAATCAGCTACTGCAAAAAAAAAAATGTGCATTATCAGACAGCAGCGTGCAGAGGACATGCCAAACTACATACGAATGTGGCAAAGGGAACATACAGATACCGATGCAAACACTTATCACATCATACAAAACAATACTCTGTCGCCGGAGGTTACCCCGATAATGATAAACCATTCCATGCCATAATGCTATACAATCATACTTTCTGTCATAAAATTTCATAGGCTTTTCAGTTATGGCTGTTCAGTATAAAAATCTGAGGAGTGGGTTGGAAGTATACTCCTAGTGGGCAACATTTTTGACACCCCCTTCCTTTTCCTTTTTCATATTGATATTCAAAATGAAAGAGCCTTTGGTGCCATGATGTCTTGTCAATGAGATTATAAGAAATGTTAAGACGTAATTAATGGTCTTTACCTGACAGGAGGGACTCTGTTATTTTCATCAGGTCGTTATAGTCTGCGTACGCCATGTAGAACTCGCAGGTCGTGAACTCCGGGTTGTGCGTCAGGTCGATGCCCTCGTTACGGAACAGTCTGCCGATCTCGTACACCCGGTCAATCCCACCGACAATCAGCATCTGGATAAAGGAGACAGTATTGCTGAACAAACTGCAGGCAAGAACATAACAACAAATTAAGAGCCCCAATATACCTTCTTCAGAAAAAAGGCACCACCAATGTCAAGAAATGCAAAAATATTTTCTTTTTTAATTAAACTTATGAAGGCTAACAACTTGTACTGAATGATTCTAGCTACCAAATTTTGTTGTGTGGATTTTTGCATGATAGTTACCTCTAAAAGTCTTTAAACATTTCTCTGAGCAAAAGCTACATTTTGTGTACCAAGGGATGGTAGGGGTGGGTACAGGTACACAAAAATCCAAGTACAGGTACACGTACAGGTCCTGAGGATCAGGTCCAGGTTCGGAACTGAACCACGACCTAATTGTTTGTGAATTGGCAGAACTTATACAACAATGGTCCATTTTGCTACAAAGAATCTGTTTGATAGAGTATCTGACTTCTACTGACATTTCAAAATCCTAGTCTGACTGTAAAAACTTGGTAAAATGACTACCAACTCTCCTCTACTTTGCATTTGTTATTTTCTTGGGCAAGTAAGCCCCAAAACACATGGACATCTGGTATTATCTGTCCATTTTCTAATCTGTCCAAAATCCAGCCCACAGCTCCTTTTCAAGTCCATTTTTTCCATACCAGTCCAAGAAGAAACACCAGTTTTGTACCGATACACTGTATGGGTATCCACCCCTAGGGGAGGGCTATACTGCAGGCAAGAACATAAACCCTCAATACAAATGTAGTGTGTTAACACTACCACTGTCAAGCAATGGCAAAACAGAAATGTTAAAAATACATGAAACCTAACAACATGTACTGAATGATTTTGCCACCAAACCTTCTTGTGTACAGTTCTGCATTATAGATCTAGCCAGTTTGTACATTGTCTGCCTCCCCTTACCTTGAGGTAGAGCTCAGGAGCAACTCTCATGTACAGGTCCATGTCCAGTTCTTACCTTGAGGTAGAGCTCAGGAGCGACTCTCATGTACAGGTCCATGTCAGTTCTTACCTTGAGGTACAGCTCAGGTGCAACTCTCATGTACAGGTCCATGTCCAGTTCTTACCTTGAGGTAGAGCTCAGGCGCAACTCTCATGTACAGGTCCATGTCCAGTTCTTACCTTGAGGTAGAGCTCAGGCGCAACTCTCATGTACAGGTCCATGTCCAGTTCTTACCTTGAGGTAGAGCTCAGGTGCCACTCTCATGTACAGGTCCATGTCCAGTTCTTACCTTGAGGTAGAGCTCAGGTGCGACTCTCATGTACAGGTCCATGTCCAGTTCTTACCTTGAGGTAGAGCTCAGGAGCGACTCTCATGTACAGGTCCATGTCCAGTTCTTACCTTGAGGTAGAGCTCAGGAGCAACTCTCATGTACAGGACCATGTCCAGTTCTTACCTTGAGGTACAGCTCAGGAGCGACTCTCATGTACAGGTCCATGTCCAGTTCTTACCTTGAGGTACAGCTCAGGAGCGACTCTCATGTACAGGTCCATGTCCAGTTCATTGTGGTGGGTCACAAAGGGTTTGGCTGTGGCCCCGCCAGCGATCATGTTCATCATGGGGGTTTCAACCTGCAAGTGTGGAGACATCAGAATGACAAATTATTGCAGTTCAAATGTCAAAGTTCCTAGTTGCTACAGTACTTTTGCAGTTTTGTTAAAATTTTGCAAAAATTTTGTATTTCCTCTGTGTGAAGGTGAAGCAGTCATCTGTCGCATATGTTTGCATACTTGGGACATCTTGTGTCATTTGGTAGAGAAGATCATTCACAATTATGCAAATCTGGACCTTATTTGCATAATAAGTACATTAATTGTAAAGGTTAACATCACTTGGCAAATGTATGAGGTTGTGGAACTCTAGTTTCATTCTAACTCCAGGATTAGAATATGCTGTGATCTTCATGATGACACAATGGTAAAGAACAGTACCCAATGTATCTAAAATGTTTGGATTTAACTGTGTAAATTTTTCCTCTGTACCTTGAGTGGTTACTGAGTCCAGGTTTCACTGTACAACAGCATTCATGCCAATCATTGTACAGTGCAAGCTAATGAAATACATGTAGTTGATACTAAAAGTACTACATTTTTTCTGAAGACACCCTTATGAAAGTCTGTCATGTTGATAAACAACAGTTTCCAGTTTCCACTGCATTGATATCTAGACTGATACATTTGTAGAACACAAGTTGAATTTTACCTCCAGGAATCCCAACTCATCCAGGAAGCGTCTGACATAGTTGATGATTCTGGCCCTTATGATGAACTTGTCCCTGACGTGTTCGTTGATGATCAGATCCAGGTACCGCTGACGGTATCTCGTTTCCTGGAATGGAGAGCTGTCAGTCAGGACTATTCCATTTACAGGGGAGGGTGAGTGGTCCACTGGAGGATTTTTTGTTATGAAACAATGTCAAAATGCTATCAAAAGGAACCAGTATGCGACAAGAGAAGAAGTAAAAACATTACCCAAATTTATCAAATGTATAAGATCAATACACATTGCAAATGATAAATCATTTCCATCAATTTTGTAGATTTGTAAGTGCAATTTTAGATTCTACATATGTTGCAAGGGTTTACCAACAAGTCACTATTCAAATGGGAAGCTCCTCTTTACTCTCTACTCATGAACTACTGTAAATGCAGAAACTTTCGGGGTGGTTTAATGTTCGCGGTTTTCGCTGTGGTTTTAAGTTTGTGGTGAAGCGGCCACCTGCGAACAATAAACCACCGCAAAAGTTTCTGCATTTACAGTAGAACATTTTTCCATGGCATTAAGAGACTTAAGTGCGTGGTGCTACCGCGAACTGAACACCGCCGCGAAAAGTCCTTTTTCCCGCTAACGCGAAATTAAATCCCCACGAAGTTAAATGCATGTACAGTACATGACGGAACTGTGTGCAGCAGCGCCCCCTACCTTGTTGGTGATGCCGAAGTGCAGGTGAGGCAGCATGTGCAGACAGGGGGACAGCAGCTGTATGGAGGTGGGGATGATGCTGAGTTCTCCCTTCTTGGTTTTACCTGGAACACAGAACACATTGTTGTTAGGTTGTTTGGATCAATGTCTACAGAATTGCTTTCTGGTATACAACAAATCTTAAAACAGCATTCCATACTTATTACTACATCGAGTCAATTCCAAGTCACCGAGATGGTTTTGAAATAATATTTGTAATAAGTTTGAACTATTTTGAGTAAAAGAACATTTCAGTCACTAAAGTTCGAAATTGTTCAAACATTTCAAAATGAAAGTTTAAACATGTTTGAACCTTTTTATATTTGTTGGAACATTTGGGAAAGTAATGATATCATTATCTCTTTATTTAGAACAATTTTTAAACATCTATGTGTTTTTGTTTTTGTTATTGTTCCAACATGTTCCAACATTTTGTGTCATTTTTTCCCTCCATAAAAACTTTTATTGACCCCATAAACAAAGCTGCTAAGCTTGGTCCTTTGTTTGGCTCTAGTATTTTCAGATTTTCTTTAGTATACACTGGTGAGTCTTTTGTGAGAAGGTGGCAGACAGACATAATTTCCTGCACTTGGCAGGGATGTGTGAATTGCCCTCTTCCCAGCCCACTGACCCAGTTTCATCATATTGTTTCCATGTTCGAACATGTGATCACAAATGATGCATCTATGTTGGAACAGTTTAGAAACTAACAGAAATAATGTATTTGATGTTAGAAATGTTTCTAACATGTTTGAATACTATAGAAACATTTAGAACGTCACATAGATGTTGTAAATAGTTCTAAACAGTTACTTATCACAGTTAGATTGTTACAAAGATTTCCAAATTGTTAGAACAAAAGCCAAGAAACACCCTCTCGGTAATATGGAATCGACTCTATCACTATATCATATACATATCCTAGGAAAAAAATGTTGTGTTTCCTGTTTCCCTACCTACCCTAGAAAAACCTGCCGACCCTAGACTTTTCCTGGGGTGACCATGTGCAATCACATAGTTTCTAGTTAAAATTATTATTCTGCCTGCTTCCTATTGAAGTAAAAACACTGCTTGTCCTATCTAATGAAGGAGGAATGTACCTATTATGCACAAAATTAAAGTTTGACATTGAAAGACAAGTGTCCTCATGCATTTCAATTTACCTTGTTCAACTCTATTGTAATGTATATCACTTAGTCTCGAGTTTTGGCCAGCAAAAATTACAATAAAAAAAGATAATCCCTACCTATTTTTTTTTGGACTGAAACATGAAACATAACATTTTTTTCCTAGGCCCTACTGTAATCTTGTCTGAGCTGGCTGAAGCTGTAAATACTGTATTATACATGTACAATAGCTGTGTTAACAACAGAAGTTAAGCATGAGCGTACCAGGGTTGCCTATAACACCTATGATGTCCCCTCTCCGGATCCTGCCGTTGATTTTGAAGAACTCCTCCTCGCTGGTGTAGAACCTGGCATTGGCCATGACCTGAATCTTCATGGCCTCGGCTCGTAGGTCATAGAATATCAGCTTCTGTCCTGACTCTCTCTTAGCATGGACCCGACCTGGAGACACAATGTGACATTATGTTACACCACTCTCAGGAGACACAATGTGACATTATGTTACACCACTCTCAGGTCATAGAATATCAGCTTCTGTCCTTAGCATGGACCCGACCTGGGGACAGGAGTCACAATGTGACATTATGTTACACCACTCTCAGGAGTCACAATGTGACATTATGTTACACCACTCTCAGGAGTCACAATGTGACATTATGTTACACCACTCTCAGGTCATAGAATATCAGCTTCTGTCCTTAGCATGGACCCGACCTGGAGACAGGAGACACAATGTGACATTATGTTACACCACTCTCAGGTCATAGAATATCAGCTTCTGTCCTTAGCATGGACCCGACCTGGACACAGGAGTCACAATGTGACATTATGTTACACCACTCTCAGGAGTCACAATGTGACATTATGTTACACCACTCTCAGGAGTCACAATGTGACATTATGTTACACCACTCTCAGGAGTCACAATGTGACATTATGTTACACCACTCTCAGGAGTCACAATGTGACATTATGTTACACCACTCTCAGGAGTCACAATGTGACATTATGTTACACCACTCTCAGGAGTCACAATGTGACATTATGTTACACCACTCTCAGGAGTCACAATGTGACATTATGTTACACCACTCTCAGGAGTCACAATGTGACATTATGTTACACCACTCTCAGGAGTCACAATGTGACATTATGTTACACCACTCTCAGGAGTCACAATGTGACATTATGTTACACCACTCTCAGGAGACACAATGTGACATTATGTTACACCACTCTCAGGAGTCACAATGTGACATTATGTTACACCACTCTCAGGAGACACAATGTGACATTATGTTACACCACTCTCAGGAGTCACAATGTGACATTATGTTACACCACTCTCAGGAGTCACAATGTGACATTATGTTACACCACTCTCAGGAGACACAATGTGACATTATGTTACACCACTCTCAAGAGTCACAGTGTGACATTATGTTACACCACTCTCAGGTCATAGAATATCAGCTTCTGTCCTTAGCATGGACCCGACCTGGAGACAGGAGACACAATGTGACATTATGTTACACCACTCGCAGGAGTCACAATGTGACATTATGTTACACCACTTGCAGGTCATAGAATATCAGCTTCTGTCCTTAGCATGGACCCGACCTGGGGACACAATGTGACATTATGTTACACCACTCTCAGGAGTCACAATGTGACATTATGTTACACCACTCTCAGGAGTCACAATGTGACATTATGTTACACCACTCTCAGGAGTCACAATGTGACATTATGTTACACCACTCTCAGGAGTCACAATGTGACATTATGTTACACCACTCTCAGAAGTCACAATGTGACATTATGTTACACCACTCTCAGGAGACACAATGTGACATTATGTTACACCACTCTCAGGAGTCACAATGTGACATTATGTTACACCACTCTCAGGAGTCACAATCATTTACACCACTCTCAGGAGACACAATGTGACATTATGTTACACCACTCTCAGGAGTCACAATGTGACATTATGTATCTGTTTTAATATCTTTACATGCCTCTTTTTGTCCATCATAGAGGACGGAATGGACAAAATTTGTGTCCATCCCCAGCAGTAAAATTCCGGCAAAGGACGGAAGGAGAGGCACTGGCTAGAACCCTGCATTTAAGTGATGAATATCATATACCCTGGGGTAATATATCAATGTCTGCAGACATCTATTATAATTTATATGAATGATATACAAGGTTGTGTAACTTCATATTATCTTGTGTTAGTTAGCAATCTTCTCAGTTGCAAGCTTTAAATAGAGAATGCACAATGTACTGATATAAGGAGAAAATTGTAAGATTTCTTACAAGTATAGAAATTATGGATAAGTGCGGTGTAGTTTACACTAAAGGGTTGGATTGATCATCATCTGAAAACAATGATAGCATTGTCCTACCTGCTACACTGAGAGTGACATCAGTGAGGTGGTCCCCAGCATTGAGATGGTGGTACTTGTCAATAAACTCCTTGAGAGACAGGTCCACATGGAACTTGTGAGGATAGGGAGGCTCATCGCCCTTCTTCAGATCCAAGATGGCCTGAGATCGGATCTTGAAGTATTGCTGGTAAAAGGAAAACATAAGAAGGTAAGAATTACTCGAACCAAAGACTTCAGTAGCAAAATGTTTAATATGACTTGCCACCATCCATCTGAAAATAATGAATGTGGGGCAGACATTAAAATGAAGGCTGAAAATCATGCAAGCACAAAATTTTACACAGCTAAGTTAAGAAGATGTACATCATCATTCAAGCCAGCATCTATCCTTCCCTCTTTTGACGGAATTTTGCAGCTGGGGACGGACAAAAATTTTGCCCATTCCGTCCTCTGTGACAGACAAAAATTGGCATGTAAAGATACTAATTGAACGAAGCTGAGTCTACCAACAAAATTTGCCCCTCAAAGTAAAGAAAATGGCATTTCAAAGAGTCTAGATTTAAAAATTTTCCTGGGGGAGCAGACCCCTTTGTTTCATCGCAACACGATTTCCATTCAAAATCTAGGGGATGGAAAAAAAATATCAAGCTGGCTAGAACACGGATATACATGTACATACATTGGGATCTAAGGACTCCTCATCAATGGCATCTTGGGCTGGGCCTGCTGCCTTCTTAGCCACAACCTCCGCTGCCTTCTCTGCAGCTGCTTTGGCCTTTTCTTCTTTCTCCTTCTGTTTCTGCTGGGCTTTCAGCCTCCTCTTCAGTTCACTTGGGATAAACAAAAAGGAAGAGATATTAGAAGAAGTATCTAAAGTAATAGCACATATGTAAACTGTTACAAAGTGAAAAATAAGGGTTGGCTGGCAATGAGTACTGAAGAGTGCTGTGCTTTATACTAGGCCTTCTATAGCTTGTATCTAACTCATGTTTTAAACCCAAGACACTCTGACTGAGTGTGTCATACATGTACATGGCCAAGTTTCTTGAGACGTCACTAATTACAGATTCCTGAAATACCTAGTCTCCAAGCAGACCCTATGGTGCCTAAGAGATAGTATCAAAGCTGGCAAGAAGTATAGCCGGCCGAAGGGAGTCAAACGGGCACCGGAGTCCCTTGCCAGCTTTGATACTATCTCTAAGGCACTGTAGGGTCTGCTTGGAGACTAGAAACACCATCTTCTCCAGGAATGAGAATTAACACATATTCCTTTGGAATGTGTGTTAATTGTTAGTGTAAAACTTAACAGAACCTTTTTGAAATACAGACCACATTTGTCCAGGAACAGAAAGAAAACTTTATCCCACAGATGCAGACACAGTGACAAAACAGCACTCAAAACCAACCAACCTTTTACTGAGCGTGTCCTTCTGATCGCTGCTGTAGGTGGCCCGTGTGAGCCAAGTCCAAGTGGGCCACCTGTGGATGTGGGCTGGCTCATTTCGCCCCACCATACCCAGTCGCACGACCCCTTGAACTTGACGGGCAACCTTCAGCAGCAAGGACAACCCAGGGGATGCCATTCTTTAATTTGCACGAAGTTCCCCGGCCTTTTGAAATCTAGTCTGAGGTCCGATAATACATTTATCACAGGGACCTATAATGGACAGAAGAGAGATAGAGATGCACCTTTTTGTCTGTATTGCTGGCAGATCTTACTTTTTTCAGCCTTGTAGTAGGCAAAATAACTCTGTTTGGAAAGCAAAAAATATACTAGCAGATGCGAGAGTAAAAAAAAATAGTTTGTCAGTATTGCCAATATCTTGCACCATCATGTCAAGCTGTTTCTGTGTATGTCATTGTGTACCCTATTTGTAATAGACCACCAATTTAACATAAATGTGTGTAAAAAATAGCCTGGGTACCATCCTGAAAGTAGTTCGCTCCTGCGTTAATTATACACTATATACAGTCGCTTCTCGCTCTGACATTTATCATACACTGTATACAGTCACTCCTCTGCTGTTCCATCTGGGAACCTTGGCCTCGTTAACTTCTGGAATCATCCAAATTTTGGACGAGGGCACTGATTGGTCCCTACACATGAGCAAATTATGGAATGGGCTCTAGCGATCGTTCGAACAGACGTTCCAACATCCGAAAGCCCTCCGTCCACTTGCGGAAGGCCTAGAGCGGTCTGGAACCTATTCCTTAAGTCGCTCATTAACTGACGTTACCACCAAACGGTTTGAATGTGCAGGTCTCCAGACGGGTAGCAGAAGTGAGCATAGGAGCGAACACCTTAACTACCCAGATGGTACCCAGCCTACCTATAAAATCAATCAGAAATTAATTTGTACATAAAACTTGTGACCTATGAAATCTCAGTATAAAGGGTTATTTGACACTTTCATGATAACTCGTGATAAAACGTATGGTAGTAGAATAGCAAAGCTTTGAAATACAGAGAACGCCTCATAAGAGGACTACACAATCGTATTGACAGATAACATGTAATATTGTGCAATCTACCCCACCCATGCCCCACCCCCATCATATCCATGCCCCCACAAAATTTATGTTCTTTACAAAAGGGACCACGTGTGCAGTACTTCAGATCGACACAGAGACAAAAATTATCACCAAGCGTTGACAATGCAGCGTGCAGACTTACCACCTCCTTTACTACTAACATACCCACTAAATCTGGGTCAAGATATCGAAATAAATCATGTTTGTTTTCTCTGTGCCCTCCCTATCGTTATCACTGGCAAGGCGATTTCAACATGATGCAACGAGGCCATATCGCCCAAAATCATGTGCACACTAAATGCAATATTTTCCACGAAATACTACACCAAGCCATATTCTAACAATATCAGATCTTGTGTAAAGGTATGATATACTATGAGAAGTAAGCAAATGATCCTAGACCTAGCGAAAGACCTACTTTTTACTGATTTTCTCCCCCTCTCCGACCACAGACGACGCAGTGTCAGCCATGTTGGATCCGGCTCAGGATCAGGTCGCCGCACCGCATTGTGGGTTCGCAAAGTTTTGGCGGGAACCGCTAGGAGCGCTCTTCATGTATTGGACCGGAAGAAATTAATTCAATCTACTTTCATGACACTTTCTTTAGTTGGCCATGAGGTCTAAACATTTAAGGCGACTTTCTGTGTGTAGACATTACGTTTTCTCAAGTTTTATCCTCAAAGACTATAGACAAGTAGCCAACTGCCTTCCAGACGTTTTCTTCGGGAAGGAAAATGACAGCAAAACCACTTTACGTTTGAAAGAGCAACACCTTTATTTCGCCGACAATTTTTTTTCAGCAGAACTTGTATTAAGTCTGCGATTGGTATAAACATAATCAAACTAGAATTTAAAATATTTGCCTGCATATCCTTATTTCTTGCAATACGCACATGGCAGGTACACGAACTAAGACAGAAAAATGTTGGATAGTTTTTATGTTGTCACTTTTCCGCATAATATGTAAAACAAGTAACATAACGTTATACAACGTTCTCTGTGCTACAATGCTTTGCTAACGAGCTATCATTTGTGCCGCAATAACTCCAATTTTCTCATGATATTTTACAAATATCAACAATATTCCCATAGGGAGGTACAGTGGCATATTTGCGTACCTTTAGTACGAGTCATTTTTTGGAAAAACAATCTATGATATATCATGAACAAAATTTACTAAGCAAATTACTTATCTCGGTAACTTTGTCGTTCACATATCTGCTCCATTCATTTTGATACAAACCAAACTTACAGATGACTATAGCATTACGCCAATTCTTGAAAGTTACGTAACTACATGACTATAAGTTAGAACCGTATTACTATAGTTTTAAACTTGTTGCAAATTAAGCACACCAAGTGTGAATGAACATCGTCCAGATATTTCCTCCATTCATTTTGTTACAAATCTGACATAAAGATGACTATAACGTTACGTCAATTCCTGATTACTGCATAACAAAAGGTAACGTTAACGCTAGTTCGCCTTTATCCGTGGGGTGACCTATATCTACTGTTTTTAAAAACAGGGTGCTTAGGGATATCAAGTTGACGTAAGGTAGTTTTAAACTGCAATATTTGAAATAGTAATACTCCAATATCTTAAAATATTGCAGTTTAATATAGCAACGGATATAGGTTACCCCGCGGATAAAGATGAACTAGTGTGGATGAACATCGGCCAGCTATTTCACTGGCTCGGTGGAACAGTTGCACGCTTCCGAGTGGCACACACACAGCCTACGGTAACCTGGGCGATCTCCAGCCTCTCCCGACACTTCTTCCCCTTACAGTCGTACCTGGTCAGGATAGGGAGGCTGGTCTTTATAGGCAGGCTTTCATAGTCCTTGCTGTTTTCCACCGAGACGCCATCCTTTCCATAGATAAGGCACCCGTCACAGAGACACTTCGCTTCGACATACGCTAAAGAGAAAACATCAGCCGGTCAACATACTAGTACAGTAGAAGCCTGTTAGTTGCACAACGGACTAACGCACACTTCTGTTAACTGCATGAAATCCCCAAATCCCAAACCGATAGCAACCCCTCCCTGTAAAATCATACCCTGCAACCAAGGAGGATTTATAAAACTTTTATAAAACCTCCTTGGTGCTACTGAAACAACAAGGAAACTTGTTGCTCTATGTGCCTCTCACTTCAAGGGTATGAACGAGCGAATGGTCTTCTAAAACACGCAAACATAAATCTGCATACTACTGTAAAACCGTGCACAAAATCTCAACCTAAATTTTATGATTCTTCGATGTGACAAGTATTTTTCCTGAGATACTTACTGCCCGGAATCCGGTTGGCGGATTCGTTTTTGACGTAAGTCCAGGGAGACAGAGATCTCTCGTTCGGGTCTCTGCTGTCATCATCTCTGAGATCTGTAACGTCAAAAGATTATTTTTATATTGCTGTATCTGATATGAGTCAGAGAAGGGTGAAAATGCTGGTAGGGAATGAAAAAATGCATACTGTTTGTGATCAAAATGCTTCATCTTTGATGTGTCATCCTACCAATCTCCAAGCAGATCTTGCTGTGGCATAAACTTGGGAAGAAGTTTAGCCGACAGAAGAGTTTCATTGTGATTGGCATGCATGGCTTCGAAGCTTATGATACTATCTAATGCCACCTTAATATCTGCTTAGAGATTATCATCCTACCTATTCTTACCCAAATACTAACCACAAAGCAAAAAGTGAAAATATGAACGTTACTTCTTTCCCCTGCTGGGCAGGTTTCTTGTTCTGTTTCTTCCAGCGCTTTCTTGATATTTTCCTTATGCACAGCCGTGTGATTCTTGAGCATTTCCTCGACGTTGTCCTTGTTGCACCACTGCCTGTTCCTCTCCTTCCTACACGGCCTCGTCTTCTTGGCAATCTTGCCCTTCCCGCGCTTTCTAGCGCCCCGCGCCTCTTGTTCTGCCGCTAGCATGATCACAAGCACCATCACTATCACAACAGTCTGCGGAGAGAAGAATATAATTGGTCACTAACTGTAGAAGCCTGATTTAATCGCGCTTCTTAGGCCCGTCCTACATTGCCGCGTCCAGGAGTCTACAAGCTCCGGATAGCGTAGTTTGCGTTACACAGACTACAACTGTAGAAGAAGAACCAAAAATATTCTATGGTAGCGAACAGTCGTAATGGAGGTCCTGTGTTTGAGGAGAGCCACACCTCGAGCAAGTTAAAGACCCCACCACACTTATCGAAAGTAGGAGTCCTTCCCGGTGTGAGTGGTTCAAAACCTACAGTCCCATGGCCGCACCTGGGACAATTACTGTCGTATTGAGGTCACCTGAGTGGCGCCGAATGGCAGCTCGCTCCATACCCTTAAAATTTAGCCCCACCTATTGTAAGCTCCTCGCAATTCAGCCCCTGGCTGGAAGAGAAAGTAGTCGGCCCACACAATAACAATAACAATGATTTTCCTTAAACTCGTCTCCCAGTAATGATATGCCGGTGATGAAATGATGTTACAAAGTTTTCCAAATTCATTTTCCTTTCTCATAACGATAAGACTATTACATGGCTCTTGTCACAAACACAGGGTATCTAAATGAAAAATAGAGATCTAGTTCTAAAATACTTGTATGCAGTCCCATTTTTGTCTACTGCCACAGGCCTGCTAAGTATAAATGGGCACAAAAAGCGTTCTCGGAGAAATACTTTTCCTTAAATCGGACTAGTTGAAGTAAAGAATTTGGACTAAAACCTACCAGTCTCATCCTCATGTTTGTATCGGTCCTGTTGGCTTGTTAAGTCTCTCGCCCTCTTACGGCAGGTGTATAACTGTCGCCGATTCTCCATAAGGCCAGCCTTTTATCTTGTTTTTCTAACGGAAATTTCACGCGTCACGAGAGCAGCTAAGTTACATTTGTCGAGGAGAATGTTTCCTTATTTAAAATCATTTAAGAAGGGAAAGTTTTGAGCAATACAGTTTCACTTGAAAAACATCACGCGTGTGACATCAGAGGATTTAAAAAAAACCTTCGACGTATGACGTAAGACGAAGTGGTGTTCGCGCGATAGGGAGTGTACCGCGAGAGTTCAGCGGAAATTGGGTTCTAGAAACACCTGTATTTCAGGAACATCCACGTTATATCTAATACATGTCGTTTATTACCACGGTAGGTCAAGTCATTGAGAATATGCTTTCATGTAATTTGTTTTCAGTAAGAATTAGAGTGGAGGTTTGGATGGGGTTTGCACATGTAATACCCTGTTATATGTACTTGCAGAATTGGGAAATAACTATTATAAGACTCCGTTCCTTGAGGAAACAAATCGGATACGTCTCAAAGAACCGTAAACGACTTGCAAACTTCCTTCTTAAAGACAGGTCAGCGTGGGTGTAAGAAAGGTGTGGTGCGGTTTGAAGAACATACAGTATACCTTTTTATGTCACATATAAACCAGGATTGGAAAATGCATGCAAATAAACAAAACGGTTGAAGAAATTCGGGTGTGTGCAAGAATTCTTTGTACACGTGCATTTGGCATGAGCCCATGGGAACTATTACTAAGTAAGTTATCTATGTTTACTTCCCAAAATATTTTATATCCGTATTTGTCAATGGCAGTTGAAATTACGTGTTCGCCAATAATTTACCATCGTGCAAATAACGTTCACGTGTCTACCGTTCGTGTGTTTGATCACGTGACTGAAAAGGTGGGTTACGGAAGGTGATTTAACTTAAGCCGCAAATATTTACCTGACAGGGCAGGTCGTGAGACTCACGCTTAACGGAACATGTCCAAAATAGTTTAGATTAATAGATAAGAATGACCTAAACACTCATACATAGTTGGGTGCAAAATATTTGTCAACAATAAAAAATGCCTTAGAATTAAATTGGTATTTCAACTTTTACCTGTTCAGTACATTGAAAGTCCAAAACGATTGACACTACTTCAATGCAGGGATCCATGGATTTCAAGTCAATTTGATTCATAGTTATCAAAAAAAATAAAGGGTTGCAAACGTTTAATGATTCTCATATAAACATTTAGAAGGATAAATAAACATTTGACAAAAAGTCTGAATTACCCGGAGCAGTTTTACCGTAACCCTTACTTTTCTATTTAAAAAACGTTAGTCTTTTCTTGCAATTCAATTTGTCTGTAAATTACTGTGGATTTTTTCAAGGAGGTTAAATACCTCTTTGATCTTTTAGACACATATTTCGTGACTTCCTTCCTCCTGGTTTGCTTATGAATATTCCATGGCCACGCCGTACCCTGGCATTCTCTGACGCGATTGAACCCTATCGCCCACAGTAAGGTCTTGACATGTGATAGGGTTGGTCTTCTCACTGCCAGGAGTGCATAGCAAAACCGGTTCTCATAGAATGCATACTCACAGACTCTGCTCATAGACCGTGTACTGTAAGCCGTATTATATACCAGACACCCAAAATAGACTGTAGATTCGCGGCAAGGTATTGGTGGCAGACAACAACACATGTCTCTTCCTTGTCGGCGAACACACCCTTCTTTCTTGGAATCGCTGTCTCTTACAAGAAGTGACTGAGTCATATTTCTTGAGAAAGACCATTGTTGTTTTAACAGGTAGGCCTTTAAATAAGGCGTCAACCTATTTTAAGAGCTCACTATGAGAGTTTAACGCAGCAAGGTGCCGGCTTGTTTTTAACGTAGTACATGTACGTTGCACTGAAGACGTTCAGCATAATTTATAGTTTTTTTTAACGAGTTTGCTCAGTGCAAGGCCATTGACCACTTCTAGGCACTGAACTTCGCTCACTGTAGCTGTGTAGCAGCATCTCTTCTCCCTAAGTCAGAAACATCGAGTTTCAGCAAGCTCGACTAACTGACTCAATGGGCGAAGCAGGGGTTACGAGGCTGCTCGGGAAATTCCCTACCCCTCCCAAGTTATACTATAGCTTGGATGTCCTAGATTATAGACTAACGCGGACCTGTAACACATGACACTTGCAAGACACGCCGACAGTTCCTCTATTACTGCCCCGCCTTCTGCAACACTACTATTCTATTTCACTAAGTCTAATGGTCTGGGAAATGTTTTGAAGTTCAGCAAGAGAATATTTATCGACTTACATGATCTGTCCTGGAAGATTATGCCGGACACCAAAAGAAGCTTTGAGAGGCTTTATTAGCCCATTAGCTGTGACATAAAATTCTAAAATAATGTACACTACTAATCTTCCTGGACATATCTTAGAATTGATATTTTAATCTCTTGTTGCAAGTTAGCATGGTAAAATCTTCCATGACTATGTGTGATCATCATTCTGATGGAACTACTGGAAAGCAAAAAGAGAGATGTCAAACCATAACTCTATAACTTGAAATGGAAAATGAAACGTGAAATTCGTCGAGTTTGCCCATAATCTATTTTCTAAGGAATAATCTGATTCCCAGTAGGCGGCGAAGCATCAAAATTGAAGGAGGGGCGTAGAAAATGATACCTAAATTAGATACTAGTAGCCATGAAAATTATACGAAAGAGATTCACAAAAGTGCAAAAGGAAACTCTTGATTTCCATTGTTACATGTCTATAAAGCAGAGCTTAGAGCTCGTGACGTGGAGTTTTTGAGGAGACAGGAACGTTCGGGCATCATTTCGAGCTCAGAGAGACAAAGAGGTACCTCTTTACATTTAGTGCGCGAAATTTCAGTTCTCTTTTCTGAAGTCTTACTCACTTTAAGCCTTTAATACACCCTCTATTTTTTTCTATGAAGCACATGTTGTCAAAAAGACCGTGCAGGTAAGTGGGCGTCATGTAGGCTGGCACTTCTGACAACGCCGACAAATGTTACATTCATGTTGTCATCTATTTGACAGGTGCTTTCGAGTTCTCGTATATTGAAGTGATGCCTACTGCCGTTGCGTGCGTAAGATGTAAGGATTTCCGTTATTCGTGGCGTCAGCTGACGTCAGATGTGCTCAAACTAGTCCGTTTCAGAAGGAACTGGAAAAATCCGGAGGATGTCGGTTCAAGCCTGAGGGAAATCTCATCAGATATTACCTGACGTCAGCTACTGGTAGTAAATGTTCCCCCAGCCTGTTTCCAGGGCCTATAAAGCCAAACTCCTCGGCTCTAGGGCCAACATGCCCCGAAGGAGATTCTACAGCAGACCCCTTGAGTTAGACCCTGCACTATAGATATTATAGAGATCGGGTCGGGGTCTTGCATCCAGGCTTATGTTCAATACAGGTAGCCACAGGGTACAGTTTACAAATACCAGATCTGCGGCGCTTCAAATTAATTACAAATTGTATATAAGAACATTTTGGGTTGGTATAGCGGACATTCTGTTACTTTTCGCATATGACAAAGTAGTTGCAACTCGGTAGGCTTTAGTCTAGTTAGACGAAGTTAAAGTAAGTGTTAAAATCTTTTCAGACTAGAGTTCCAATGTTAGAAATCCACTCGTTGAAAGTGTTGATGGAGCCTGTAGATGTCTTCTGGAGATCGCATCGGAGAAAGCGTCAGCGCCTTCGTGACGTCATGGTCCTTCAGTAGATTGACGTATCGTGATGTCGGCGTTGTTGGACCGGATGTGACGTTGGTTGGACCGGATGTTGGAGGCGTGTCTTCGTAGAACAGGTTGACGTACTGAGGGAAGAGGGAAGTTCATATGACAAATTTTGGGAGCGAAAATGAAAATAATGCATATAGCAAAGATCGAAAATTGATAAAGAAGAGAGGCTTAGAAAAAGAAAAAGAAACGGAAGGAACGAAGGAGAAGAATCAACGTTACATGATGATTCAGGCGTTAAAGTAACGTATACTATAGTTTTCCGATCATGAGTCGTACATTACGTTTTACAGCAAGATTTCAATGAATTTTGTAGGAAAATGTTGGAAAAACTGCGTCTGCAATATTACGTCAGCACTGGTTTTCACACCAGGCTTATTGTACACTACACAGGTAAGCACCTACCTGTTCCTTCTCATCCTGACAGATGGTAACGGTGTATCGGGACAGGCACTCCGTCAGGTACAATGGGCCATTGTTCAAGTCATACAGGCACCCTTCCACAGCAGAGCAGATACCTGCACAGGAAATAAGAAATATATCACCTGTGAGGGTGCGCGGGCATCTAATCACCTTTTAATCATAAGCCACGCCAACTACAGACAGGTTTGACCTAAGGCGCCACCTACCGATTTGTAGACTAATAACAACAGTGCGTGATTTATCTTGGTAATGAAAAAGGGAGATTTGCAGATATAAAAGATCGACATATACGGAACTAGAAACGGGCTTGTAGCTAAAATGGAGCTGAAGATTTAATGATACAATTACAAGAAAGTACACTCGAGGCGAACGTTATGATGCTGCGAATTTAGTACTGATAAAGCTCTCAAGATACCAGTTATAGGTGTTTCCCAAATCGTTTTGTTCTAAAAAATATGTTGGATTCACGTACATGTACCAAGAAACTCTTATATTTTTACATGTAGGTTCTCGTTGTGTACAATATTCCGTAATAATTTCATTCATTCGGTGGTAATTCCTCGGCGCAATCGGCGACCTGAAAACAATGATCTCCCTTACTAATTGTAGAATGTCATAACATAATCAGTCATCCTGTTAGCCGCCTCCATGAAAAATGGAGGTATAGTTTTTGGTGTATCTGCTTGTCTGTCTGTGTGTCTGTTTGTTTGTGTTTCAGGATATTTGTGGTCACCATAACTCTATAACCTCTAGATGGATTGTAAATGTAATGATATTTGGTATGTGGGTAGGTGTTGCAGGTCAGGGTCGATTTGGGGCCCCCTGGTGTGCGACATTTGGTACTGCAGCAGAACTTTGATTTTTGTATCCTTTGTCCTGAACAAAATGGCCATGTAGGCAAATATATCCACGAATGCTTACACCGTAGAACCAATAGTGTAAACGACATGCTAGACCCAATATATTGACTTATTCATACCTATAGATATCCATATATGTTTGTTTAGTTGTACTGTAAGTAGTTGTTATACATGTAGACCTTACGAAAGTCGCTGTACTTTTGCCGTGTCAATAAAGATCATATTTTATCTGGTGTTTAATACCTCTGACGGCAGGCCCGCTGTACACGGTGACGCTGGCCTCCATGAGTGACGTCAGCGGCACATCCTCGGCGTCCCCCACCCCACACCGCTCCCACGTCAGGTCTGTGACGAACGCCTCGCCCTGTCGGCTCACTATGATCTGAGATAAGACCACACAGGGACGTCAGGGGAACGGAGTACGTGTCTTACTCTCCCAGGACAGGTCTGTCACGAACGCCTCGCCCTGTCGGCTCACTATGATCTGAGATAAGACCACACAGGGACGTCAGGGGAACGGAGTACGTGTCTTACTCTCCAAGGACAGGTCTGTCACAAACGCCTCGCCCTGTCGGCTCACTATGATTTGACATAACATCACACAGCGCCACTGATATTAATAGATGTAAGAGAAATTATAAAAAAGGAAGGAGATCATCACCTAGACAGACAGTATCTGGAAAGAAAGTTAAGGAAGGAAAGATCTCGAGACCACACCATCTAGTAAGATAGGAACTGTAAGAGAGAGAGAGAGAGAGAGAGAGAGAGATGAAGGGAGGAAAGAGTACTGATGTTAATAGTTGGTCATAGCTAGAAGGTGAAAGGTAATAAGAGAGAGATAGAAATATGGGAGGAAAGTGATCACGCCACATATTTTGGTTTATGTTTTGTGTAGTCAGACTGACACCCCTATTCAAGTTGGTTCAGTCCTCCACGTTTAGTCCGACCACCGACTCCTTCAGTTCAGCCATGTTGGAATAAAGCTCCTAAAGTTAGTTGCACTTGTGTCGCCCGTGAGTCGCTCCTTTAGCAGTCCTTCTACTAAACTGGCGCAGGGGCGTCAGGGTCACGGACTATGTGTCTTACGAGGACAAGGTATCTGTCAGATTATCTGCAATCGGAGAAATAGGATCATATGACGACATCAAGGTCACCAATACTGTACCTCACGGGTCAGGAAATACGGCAGATTATCTGATATTGGAGATATAAGGACGTACGGGTCAGAGTTCCCGTACCTCAGGGGGCAGGGTACTCCACAAAAATCAATGGTGAATGAGTCACACACACCGCATGACAAAAGTTGCCGTATATCAAGTCTGGGATCGCCAGCTTGCTCTTTTCATGCATATTCTACATATAGACTTTGCCAACAAGGGTCAGTGGATATAACAGTAAGAGATCTAAAGATGCGCTTCCACCGCACTTGTGTCAAGCTTGCGTCACTGTGGGGTTCGTTCACTGCGTCACTGTTTTGTAATTTTCTCCAATTTTTTTATAATTTTGATATTGCGTAATACGTAAACGTATGACTTAGAAGACGGCAAAATAAACAAAAAGAAAGAAAATTCGTTCTTTATCTCTGAAATTCCTTTGAGTATCTTTCGAACCCCGCAGTGACGCAAGCTTGACACAAGTGCGGTGGGAGTGCACCTTGGCGCTAGTTCACCTTTATCCGTAGGGTAACCTATATCCGTTGCTTTCAAAAACGGGATATCAAGTCGACGGACGATAGCTTCAAACTTGAATAGTTTGAACATATTACAACTGGAAACCACCGTCTGTCGACTTGATATCCCGTAATATTTTGTTCTTGACGATTTGTTGTACTATGTAAATGTTGTATTGCATGCATGGATGCATGTGTACCCAGGGCCTCCATGAAAAGCAGTGTTAGCCACTGATGGGTGCTTACCCTGGTAAATAAATAAACAAATAAATACCGTGTGAGTAAACACAACGAATATAGGTTACCCTGCGGATAAAGGTTACGCCTTTAAAGCACACGCTCTCTAGAACTTGGCGCGATGTAGTTGGAGGATCCAAAATGCATTTCAGCAACTACTAGTATCAAAATGCATCTTTCGGACAGGAGTCAAAATCCATGCCAAATACCAGTATTATATTGCATGCATTTGTAATTTTGTCTGCAACGATATCGATTTAATATTTGAGACGCGTGTCTCCAAAAATTCTATACCACAGTAATCAAGAGTAAAGTATACTGCAATATCATCTAAGCGTGTTTCATTAGGCTTATTGTGTAGATTAATCACCTCATAACTAAAGTTCCACAGGAGCTGCAGATGGATCGATACTCAGACCGACTACGCATCGATACGATCGTATCATGTGTCCAAAAAGCCCTGCGGTTAGTTTATGAGTCCTTAACATCAAACAGTCTTGGAACAGAGAGTGTAAAACTCGGTGTGTATTCCGCGCTAAGATCTGATTCTGCCATGATGTTTCTGATATTTATGTCACAGAAAGTTAAGTTGTGGAAGTGAGCTATATGACATGGGCCTCTCTCGCTAAAGGTGGTATCTCACTGCACTTGGGGCACCAGTGCGTCACTGCGGGGTTCGAAAGATTACTCAACGAATTTCAGAGATAAAGAACGAATTTTCTTACGTTTTGTGTATTTTGTTGTCTTCTGAGTCATACGTATTACGCAATATTTAGATTATTTAAAACAAAATCGGCGAAAATAAACAACAGTGCCTCAGTGAACGAACCCCGCAGTGTCGCACCGGTGCCCCAAGTGCAGTGAGATACCACCTTTAAGTTACGTTTACAAGGCTCACAGGTCAGTGAATTTGAGATTGTGCCCCTTCCTCCCTGTGCCTTATCAAATGGGCACTTCTCTTGTGATGTACTGTAATTTTTCAAACCTTCAAGTTCAACGAACCTGTCCAGTGGACATAGCCCTAATTGACAAAGATATGAGGCTATTGAATCCCTTTATAATCGTTATCTGTTGCATGCTTTAATCGTCCTGTACAAATTGATGCTAAAATTGAGGATGACACGTTTTCAATACACGATACATGTAGCTGTGTGAATTCCTATCTATGATCTTCATGTGCAGAAAGTACTGATTTAGTAATTTTACCCAAAGTCTTTTCACGATCTTCTCATCCACACTAAAGCTTTACGAAACTTTCTTTTCAGGGAAAGCTTTTTAGGAGAGTGTTATAGTCGAGTCTCCATCCATTGTGGCACCCGGGATGCAAGAATATGACCCCGCCAAGGCCAGAACCATATCGGTGAACAGATGATGCTGTCAGATGCACTTGGGACAGTCCTCTGACCTGGGGTTACCTCTACCTGATGCAGACCTCCATATTTGGCAAGGCTGAGTGTTCGGTCGTACATCTGTATGTTTTGTGGCGATTCAATCATCGGAAAAGTCGTAGGAGCTTTGTCATGAGAGTAAAAGCTCGTTGAGGCATAAATATTGGGTGTAGCAATGCACACAGCGTGTCTCGTGGATAACTGTCTGGGGAGTGTTCAGAGTTTGTTACTTCATTTTTGTATCTCAGAATGCGAAATACCAATGATAGACTAAGTGATGATAATAGTATTGGCTCCCCAGATAAGTACAAATACCAAAATATAACCTACACTTACTGTTGTGAGGAAAACCACAGCACATCGTTCACAATTTTTAGGTTCGCAGCTATGGAATTCCATACGATGTCCTATGCAAATGTCGCATAATCATGAATTTACGAAGAATCTGCAAAGACTGATACTTTTGGTGCCAGATGGAGTTAACAGTGTATATCGGCTCTTCCACTCATCTGAGTATATCAAGTGCTAAATATATTTCTATGCATCTATGTTGTATTTGATGTATATATTCTGTTTTTTTTACTACTGACAAGCAAGGAGGTTGTAGGCATATAGGGGCCACGTCTGCAATAAAGAATTAGTAGAATAAAACAATTCTAATGCGATTTTATATGGCACCATACCACATCGACAAGGTTGACCTCACCGTTCGCAAACCTTCCTGCATGCATGATTTATTTCATTTCTTGAAACTTAATCTAATTCTAGAGTTTCCAGAATGATACATTGCAATCCGCGTTTCATTTCTTTCTATCTAATATTCGTGAAGACGCATACATACCGCTTCCGTCTTGTCCATTTGTCTGAGGAAATCTACGACAGAATCCAGCCGAACGTAAGCCTGGTCATCTGTCACTAGGAACCAGTCAAAGTCGTCTTCCCGCCATTTACACAAGTAGCGCAGTATCGGCACATCTACAAGTGTGGACTCATCACTCAAAACGACTGCAGGCAGCCCAGGCCGCTTGTCGTTTGTCGTTAGTTCGGCTGTTTTGGGAAGGAAGAATTCCACAAATGCCTGCTCGCTCCCCCTGGCCCAGGTGCTGTGCGCAGCTGCCGCAAAGGTGGGCATTCTTCCGCGTGACGTCATGACGGAGACATGCAGAGGGTACCTGACTTTGCACTTGAGATCTGGCGCATCTCGTAGAACCTGTACGAACTCACCATCTCCGCGCGTCTTGGCATGGTTGAACTCTCGGGGGTTAGACTTCTTGAAGAATCGAAGCTGTAGCCCCACCAACAGAGTTAGAAGGACACCGAAAGTCGCAAAATGGCGGACGGAGCGGCTGGCGTACCAGCGCCGAACCCGCCTGCCGGGACAGACCACACCGCCTGCCGCCTCCATGGCTGTGGAACTCCGTGCGCTGGGGGAGGATTTACTACGACGGAAGCACTAGAAATGATGCCCGATGTTTTGATACGTACAGTGCCACTCTGTACCGTGTGACCGCAGACTCTTATTGATCAGCGGTATTAGAAAATGCTTTTAGCGCGTATTTTTTGCCGTCAGGAACATAAACGTCAAGTTTAATGGCTGGGTACCTGAAATAAACGACGGTTATTCAGTGACTTGCCGTGGGGCGAAACAGACTCTAACGGTTTACATCCATCTTATCGACAGGAACAATGTGGGGTGAAACAAGCTGGCTGCTTTTAGATTATTGAGACCTCCGCCATGAGGTAGATTGGAATAGATGAGATTTAGGTGGAGCCGTGATCCCGGTT
>NC_049984.1:19405397-19411734 GCF_000003815.2 Branchiostoma floridae | reverse complement strand
CATTTGCATTAACTGTGTCTTAGCCTTGATATCCTTTGAAATCCAAATTGTCTTCAGCTTGACTTTGGCTTAGCTTTGTTATCTTTGGAATCCAAATTGTCTTCAGTCTGAATTGTCTTACAACCTTTCCTATTGGACATCTGAAATTGTCTTCATTCATAGTTAGAGTATAAAAGACCTGTTTCTTGCAGATCACTTCAGTGTCACTGACGAAGGAAAGTGGATTCTTTCCGAAACGTCTGACCGTTTCAAAACCATATCCAGTTGCTTGAGTAACTATTTTTGGCAGTAGTGAAAACAATATATCAAACTCAACATTCTGATATATTCATATATATATTAATATTCATAGACCTTACGTAAGTAGCTGTACTTTCCATGTGCCCATTAAGATTAAATTTCAGTTGATGAGAGGAATGATGGTAAAATGTGTATATTAGATAGAATCAAAGTACTAGCAAAAACAACATTCGCGTTTCCTTTCATTAAAAGTATGTATTGGTACTATATTTACGATGTGCGCGGCTGAAAGTGAGATCATGTAACGTTACACATATATCGCTTGCCTCAGCGCTACCTGTCGATATGAAATAAAAGTGCACTGTACCTTGAATTCGATCAAGCTTGCAACGAAACTTTGGCCAGCAGGAAATGTACACAACGATCTTTCTTTACACCGCGCTCAGTCCATCTCATTTTTCTGGTACAACGAAGTCTGACATACTATTAATGCATTTAAGTTCGCGGGGATTTAATTTCGCGGTATCCGGAAAAAGGACTTTTCGCGGTGGTTTTAAGTGGGCGGTAGCACCATGCACTGTAGTCTCTTACTATTATGGAAAAAAGTTTGCGGTGGATTGGCAACGCGAAAACCGTGACGAACATAAAACAACGCGAAAATTTCAGAATTTACAGTACCTTATCCTTTCGATATCAATGGATGGAGGTCGTTTTCAAATGTCGAGCTTAGCGTCCTGACTCACAAAAGGCAAGAAAACATCTCAACCTACTCTGTTATATGCCGATATATTGCATGGGGGTAATAACAAGGACAGTTTGGGAAAAAAAAACTAGGCCAGGCACTAAGAGATTCATGCGGCAGTCTGTGCTCGGATGTGCCCTTTTGATTTGCTGCCCTGCTCTGTGGTTAATCCTCATCCTTACGAGAGTCAATCCGGTCTGTGCTGGTTTATCGGCACCAGGTGCAGGGCCGCACGTTCCCGCCATTGCACCTGTCACTACTTCCACAGGACCCCGACACGTCCGCAGAAGGGGAGGCGCCAGAATTTTCTCCCGTAATACATGTAATCAATGAGGAAACAAATATGCAATTATCTCAAGAATAAAGACTTCAAGCCATACAAATTCACCCTCAATTGATAGCCTACTATGTCCAGCCTCAGCAAATTCATTTGCAAGAATTTCTATACAGCTAGTCTTTTGATGCACCCCTCTACTTACAGCCCTTGGATTGGCCCGTTTGGCTCAAAACAGCTATCTAGCGACGATGTCCCTATTCAAGGGGGGGGGGGGGGGGGGTGCGGAAAACCCCTAGATGGAGAAAGGTCACTTTTTACAACTAATTCAACAAGTTCAGGGTCTTTCATATCGACGCGGCTACTAAAAAAATGCCCAGATTTCACATAAAATCCCACCAAGAAAGGTTTTTAGTGGTTTAAAGCCTTGTTCTAGGCGTAGGCGCTAATTCTAGTGTCTCCCCAGAAGAAGAATGGAGTAGTCAGGACGTTTCTGGACCACTGTCTTCCATCAGAGCCCAAATCACCGCTCAAAAAATCACCTCAGCGCAGCCGACTGATCCCGACTGGATCACCGGACGTGTTTTCTGCAGCACGTCCCCGGATTTCCGTCAGGAAGAGGCGAGGGGAGTCCTGGCATGAGACGGACGAGAGGCTTTGATAGCTTAGCTGGCGCATGACATTGCTTAATTAAACTGTTTGCCCTGTACCCTCGGGGTTGTAACAAACGATAAACTGACCAAGGGCTTTGTCAGATATTGATAGGGAACAACACCAGGACCGACTTGCCATTGAGAAAGGACATTTCTTTCTACTGTGAATGCATTTAAGTTCGCGGGGATTTACTTTCGCGGTAGCGGGAAAATGGAGATTTCGCGGTGGTTTCAAGTTCGCGGTTACACTATAGTCTGTAGTCTCATACTATCATGGAAAATATGTTCGCGGTGGTTTTAAGTTCTCGGTAAAGTGGCCACCGCGAATATTTCTGCATTTACAGTATCTATCAACATTTCTATCTAACGAGGCGTTGAAACTCTAATAAGACAAAATTATGTATACATTCTCGTGAAATATGGACGTAAACAGAAGGTAGTTGCCTGTAAGATTTACACTTCTTTAAGTTGCTGTCATGATGTCCTGTGCCTGAAGCAGATTTCCACGAAGAAAAGTTATTAGCATGAAAGTTCATCTGTGTTGGTAGAATACATTATAGAAAATGCTAACACTTTGTATCCAACACTGGAATTAAACTTTAGGACTTACCCCTCTAAATTTTTGGTCAATCTCCGTCGACCTTGTTCACAGAAAGACCCAGCAGTGACGTCAGGAATACACCTTTGGACAGGTTATTGTTAATCCCTGAACACAGAAATTATGACCTGGCTTTAGAAGCAAATTGAAGGGGATTTGGGCTCGATTATATTTATGGTAATTGAGGTTAGAAGGATGATCGTAATTTTCCAAGAGTTGGAAGCCACAAGAAGATATAAAAACACAGTCATATAGGGTTTGGTCAGAGTAGTACTGTGAGCACCAAGCCTCGTCACTGCCATTGCATTGGATTTGTCATTACTTAAATTACTTCTATGTTCGTCTATCGTCTGGTGTGGCTCATTCAAATAGCAATGTCACGTGCAAGTACGTCAGAAATGTGTCGAAAATGCAATTATATTAGAACACATAAGCAACTGCTCGCCCTGTGTTCTAACGGAGGCATGCAGAAGAATAACATACACGAATGATAAATGATGAGGGTGGTTAACATCTAACGGGGGCCGCCCTAAGATGCCCCCTGTCCTAAGATGCCCCGATTTTTTGCCGATCATATTATGCATAAGCACGCCGTGTTTGTTGCCACTGAGTGTGATGATTAGAAAGGTAAATAAACCAAGTCCAAACAAACAGCTTTTTTTTTCTTTAAAAAAATATTTAGACATATTCACTTCCCTTTTTTTGAAGACAGAATTTTCACAATAAGGTTGGTAGCGCCGAATCACTGTGGTCACCTGTTACTAGGTATTGGTGGCTCGTGTCCATAAATATACAACCAGTACAAAACAGCCAAACAACTGTCATACACATAAGAAATAAAGCTTCACAAAACACCACAAATATTGGTCTTCAAATGTTTGTTAAGAAGAAGACCGGTAGAAGGCAACTAGTGATGGAGCGCCGCGAGTTCGAGCGCGTAAAAAGGGGAAGGGGCATCTTAGGGCAGCCCCCGTTAGGTTTGTATACTTTGTGCACTCCTAACTAAAATTTGCCGTCGGGTATTGCAACAAAGGTCACCTCTCATTTGCGATAAGGACCCATAAATGACGCGTGGATTTCCATGATAGGCGCTAGGCCATTATTAGTCTTTATTTGCACTTATTAGAATCCGGTTGGTGTTTTTTAACTACATAGTATCTATTTTAAATTTGTAAACATCAGGAAGTGACATATCGATGAAGATAGTGGGATAGTTTCAGTTAAGTCGGCACATAAGTCCCGTGCTACGAATAGAAACAAAGCTGTTACAGACAAACAATACAAACCATGTAAATGTTGAATAGTTCATAGTTCGAAACAAGCGAGAAATTACCAGGTACAAAGAATAAACTACGTTCCCAGGCAAGCTGATATCGTCCTAATGATAAAGCTGTTTTACCAAAACGTTTAAAATGTCTCTAGCAAAACACAACATATCACGCTCCGACGGCGCAGGTAGGATCTCACAACATATCTAATACAGTAACACATTTCTCTTCTACTGCAGCGCTAAATTGGTGTATGGATCATATACATGTAGATTTACCATGTGACCTTTCATCGACAGAAACAGTATTACATCTTATCGTAGTTTGTGTTTTCTTGTATCTGTGGAGGCGGAAGTTGTTCGTCATGCCGTGGCTGATAATGGATGTGTTTTTGCAGACACGGTGACGCTTGTACGTTTGTCCTTCACTAGTGCACTGGCGTGTAAGAAGAACACCTAGCCTCATTTGCAGACCTTTTGGGTGGCTGATGGTTTTCTAATGACTTTTGGACTGCTTTTCGCTGTTAAATTCTATCCTAATCTTTCCACTTTTATAGCGGAAAAATAACTACTCTTCTTTTAACATTACAGAATCCACACATTACAGACACTGAGCAGGATCCTTTGTCTTCCACTGTCTCAGAAAAAGAAGTCAAACCCAATACGTTACATTTTAGCGTTAGACTTAGACTACTGTAGCTGCTAAGTATACTGTTTCCAATTGTTTGTCATTTGTTGTCACTTGTAATTAGTCCTCGGGTAAGAACTTGCAATAAACTTTGTTGTTACGTTTGTAATTGATTTGTTTTAACCATTTGATTACTGTAAATGCATTTAAAATTGCGGGGATTTAATTTCGCGTTAAAGGGAAAAGCGACTTTTCGCGGTGGATTTAAGTTCGCGGCAACACCATAGACTGCAGTCTAATACCATAATAGAAAAATGTTCGCGGTGGTTTTAAGTTCGTGGTAAACTGGTCACCGCGAAAACCGCGAACATTAATCCACCGCAAACATTTCTGCATTTACAGTATCATCAACTTAACTGTCTGTCCTACACTATTTGTTTGTGTCCTTTCATGTGACCTGCAGTTAGCCCTCGGGCAAGAATTTGCAATTAACTATTATATGTCTATTATTGGGTCATGAGCGAAATGACAAACTTTACTGCACGCCAACTTGGACTGATAAGTGATGCGTATCGTTGCATACTCATATTAGTATATGTGCTGCATCTATAAAACAGTGACAGAATGTCTAAAGTGGACAGGTGCTTCTTTACCGTGACAATGACGACTTCTGAGTGGTAAGCATACCGTTTAAGCTTGGTCATATACGATCAGAGAACATGGCAAAATCTCCTCTTCCTTACGTAACAAGCTATCTGCCACCAAAAAATCAAGACCATAGCATGTTCAGATCAAAAGATACAAATTATCGAAGTTCTGCTGCAGTACCAAGGCCAAACACTAGGGAGAGCCAAATCGACTCTGACCTTCGTCTTCCCAACACCTACCCACATACCAAATATCATTACAATCCATCCAGAGGTTCTAGAGTTATGCTGACCATAAGTATGCGGGAGCACAGACACACAGACAGACACACACACAGAGACACCAAAAACTATACCTTCATTTTTCATGGAGGTAATCAACACGAAATTGAGGCGTGGAAAACGCCAGCCACCTACAAGTTCTGGATCGGAGGCTAGAGCACAATCGCGGGCGCTGATGTATGAACGACTAGGGCTCAGCTGGCATTTACCATGTAATCATCTATCACTCCGATACAGGGTGTGAACAGTTTTAATTACTGAAGCAAGCGAGAGTGGAGGTGCAATTCATCACCACTGTCAAGGTGAAGGAGCACCTGTCCTCGGTAGACACCTTGTCACCGGTTTATGGGTGTAGCAAAGATGGGGATGTCACGGTGAGCTTCAATCATTCGGCCCAAGTTCACGGGTAGTGAAGTCTCATGACCCAATCATAGACAAAGTTGATGTTAGTCACGTTGGTAGTTTGCTACAATTTCTTCACAGCTGTTACGTACGTAGGTAGGTAGAAAATGTATGAACAAGTAGGTTAAACCTTCAACCTCCTTGGTATGAAGTAGATATTAGCTTTTGAACAATGCCTTGGAAGAAACCTGACAGAGAAGAAATGACTAATATCATCGAATCCAGAAGCTGATATGTGTTCAGCTTAAGAAAATGCACGAATACGTCCCTTCCTGGAATAACAAAGGTTGACGAATTTTCGTCATTTCAAGGACCCCCATAGAAATAAGACGTCGTGACACTTTGAAAACAAAGACCAAGGTTTTTCATATTGACTCTCTCTCAAAAATCATTGGTGATGTAGGGAGGTCATGCATCATATATATTTGTTATAATTGTTGTTGTTGACATTAATATCATTATTATCATGACACATGCTTTAAGACGAGAGAAGAAGCATGTAAACTGTAGTATATGTATAGCTTTCCGTGTACTCCCTTTGTACCACACTAACTGCATGTTGACCCAACGGGGCATGAATAAAGGGTTAATGCCCCGCCCCGAG
>NC_049984.1:19384629-19405297 GCF_000003815.2 Branchiostoma floridae | reverse complement strand
CATCGTATAATGTTTCGTCTCTATTCATATTATCGCACCTGACCAGGGATTATCTCACCATATACACCGAGGATAAGGCGGGGCATTAACGTTATTATCATATAGCCTATCCAACTGACAGTTATTTCACACAAATTCCTTTATAACCAATAAACACTTTAATACATTACATAAAAATACATTTGCAATATATATATTGTACAATAGTGTCTATATATAATACAAACATTAAACTATTTCATCATCATCATTTAACTAATAATTTTAACTAATCAGCTGTTTGTGAGATAGCATATCAGCATCAACATGTGGCTTATTTGCAATACAAACTACATGTATCAAGTGGAGTCCTGGTACCCCCCATGCAGAGCCTTTTCACTTGGGCACGACAAAGTACGTATATATGAAGTGATTTAGGAAGGTACCGGCTTAATCACGTTAGAAAGCCATAATGAAAATGTGTAAAATCAGCATAATTCCTTTTCAAGTATCCCTATATTCCTCATGTGGAGCCCTAATTAACATAACCAATCAATCATAATATTTTTGACAGTTATGCATGGTTTACACACAAACAACAGTACAAAAAAAAATTCATGACTGTCCCCTGTATAATGGTGCGGTCCAAAAAGTGGTCGGTTATTAGAATAACCGACCACTTTTGAGGTTACTGCCTGATAACCCATGGGAAATGGGGGCCTCTGATTGGCCAACTCCATCTGGCTATATGATAATATGCAATAAACTTCATTGTCATAGATATTATCTCACTACCATTGTTATAATTTTATTATCATTATTATTTGTATCATTGTTTCTATTATTGTCTTTGTTATCATTTGTACGGGAGGCAACTAGAAGAGGTGCCTTTTACCTGTTTTTGCCTTCCCACCTTTTTTTCTGTGTATGGTGAAGCTCTAATAAATGAATAAATAAATAAATAAACATGTTTGTGTATGTCGATACACAACAGGCGGTCCGACAGATTGCTGCAGAACGTAACAGGTCTAACCGCTGTCACACTCTCTTGATTGCGTTACTGAGTAATCGGGCACAAAAGGCAAACCGGGGGTCATTAATCATAGCAATCTTTCATTCAATTATGCCAGGGGCTTAGCATAAAGTCATACTATAACTTACAAACTATCACGTACGCTCTGAAATACCGCGTGCCATTTCAGAAGCATTCAGAAGTAGTAATTCACCCCGTGTGACTAACCTGAGAGAATGTTGTCAGAATACGTAATGTAGTAGACATTAGGGCAACAGCAAGTACAGTTTATGGATGACATCTACGCGCCCTCATTAATTTCTTTCAGGGAAAAAAATTTTTTTCTTCTTTGGAGATAGTCAACATAACGAAAAATTATCAAAATGAGCAAACATGTTGTGTCGTAGCCTAATGATTGTACTCGTAAAAGTGACACTTACGGGGTACCCAGGACTGTAGTTGTCGAAGTGAAACTAATGGATAGTTGTAAAAGTGGCACCTATATGGAAGCTATGGGTATAGTTGCCAACATGATGAGCGATACAAGTCTACTAGTGTCACTTTTACTACACCAGTGCACGTCTTAAATACAGGAACTAGAGTTCCACGACCCCATACCTTCGCCAAATGATTCTATCTTTTACAACTGCTGTATGAATTGTCTTTGTCATTGATTATGCAAATAAGGATCTCATTTGCATAAATTATATATAACTTGATTATCTCCACCAAATAACAGATTTGCGCAATCTATGTTAAGAAAGAAGACTTTAATCGCATTCTCTGATAATTTATGCAAATTAAGACCTCTGAGGCTCATTTGCATAAATAATGTTCAACGATGTTCACCTGTACATAACTTTCAAATGCTACAAGTAAGAAGTTCCCGGCATTTACCACAAAGACATTATAGCATTTTCTCATTAATTATGCAAATTAGGTCTTTATTTTGCATAATATATATCTATCTATTGTTCTCTTTCTCAGTTACAAATGTCACATGTTGCAATGGTCCTATACTTGAACTGAGCGTGTTTCGACCCTTGTCTAATTAATTATGCAAATTAGATTCCAATTTGCATGATCGATATGTAATTATATAAGGCTATCAATTAGGCTCTCTGCATACCAAAAATCATGACAATCCGTCAACCCCTTCTTGAGTTATTGCATTTCAAACTCTGACACTAAACCTGCCCTACAGTTCCAAAACAAGCCGCTAGGGGTCCCAAACCTATACCACTTACTCTCGGCATCAAGAGCTGTCTACTACTCAAAAATGAAAGCCGCAGCATGTCCAGAACTTGAAATATCAAACCTGGAAGTTCCGCTGCAGTACCGTAACAGGTCGCTAGGGGGCCCAAAATCTGATCGTTTTCAGGTCTCATCAAGACCTACCCACATACTGAATATCAATACAATCCATCCAGGCGTTCTCGAGTGATGCTGGTCTTCTACAAACATAGATACAAACGCTGCCCAAAATATAACCTTCTTGGCGAAGGTAATGAATGCCTTGTTGGCTGTGACACCATGTTCTGTCAATTCAGTTCTTGTTACAACGTTTATGGTGTCTGTTTTGAAAATTTAGCCATCTTATTTTTTTTACCCATCTTATTTCTTTCGCCCTAACTCACTATTTTTGCAGCCTGAATAGGATGTCTTCCATAGAATTTACATGCTGTGGCCTTAATCTGGAGATTTACATGTGATTGAAACGCGCTACATTTCGTATTGATTGTAGCGAGATGTGACGTATTTCTGGGGTACCGTTACTCCTTTCTGATGTGTCTGTCCATCATAGAAATCTTCTATCCGTGGAACATCTGTCATTTATATCCTCCATGGTCAAGTTCATGATCCGAATTACTTATCAGTCATTATTATCTTCTTTTGCCCTGCAATACATATACGGCCAAGGACGTTATATAGCTCGCTTGTAACACTACTTGTAATAGTATCTAGTCTCTAGCATTCATGTAACACTATCGAATCACTGCATTTAGCCCATGTGGGCAAGAACGTGCAAATAAAGATCGTCAATTATATAATGTCCTTGGTGCATGTTATAAAGCGTAGGGCCGACTTCTTTGGTGCTAGAAAAATGACGAGAAATATTTTTAACAGAATTAATTCTTTGTTGCTATCGTATCAAATGCTTGAATATTCATAAATAAAAGGGTTTCGATCCAGAAAATCATTTCATATTCTATTCATTCCAAAAACAGGATACCGACCTCACAGTGCTATACAGCGTATGGCCGACTTGTTTGGTGCTAGCAAATTGACTGGAAATGTTTTTGCTCATTTTCACAAACAGAATTAATTCTTTGTTGCTATCGCATGAAAGGCTTGAATATTGATAAAGGGTTTCGATCCAGAAAATCTTTTCATATTCTGTTCATTCCTTATAGCGTTATACAGCGTATGGCCGACTTGTTTGGTGCTATCAAAATGATGAGAATGTTTTCCCTCATTTTCACAAATAGACTCAATTCTTTGTTGCTATCGTATGAAAGCTTCAATATTGATGGAGGGTCTCCATCCAGAAAATCATTTCATATTCTATTCATTCCAAAACAGAATACCGACCCCCTAGTGCCATCGCTCGTCTTTAGGGACAGCCGTGAACTCCCCTGGGTATTGACTAATAGCTCAGGAGCACGTCATAAACATGTCCCTACTCACCTACAAGGGCAGGACTGTCTGGGTCACTTCACTCTGATGTTTTAATGACCCAAAACAGAAAACATTTATCTCATTATTCCAACCCATTAAACAAGTCCAGCTCAAAAAAGGATTTTGTTATTGGTAAAATACGTTGCTACGATTTACCTTACTGATCAGTGGTATGTATTTATCAGTCTAAAACCAACATGACCCTAGACAGCAGACTTCTTACCGACTTGACACTCAGAGAGGATTAGAATCACTAGATAGAACAATTTTTAATTTTTTTTTTGAAACCTTTATTCTGAAATAAAGAGAAACAGGTTGGTATATGGAGAACACTATACGTCTACAATATATAAAGTTAGAACTTGCTAGCTTAAAAGCTTTCCCTAGTCTATGTTTTACATCATTGTAACTAAACAAAACAGTTGGTACATGGCAAACACTAAACAAACGTCTACAATATATAAAGTGAGAACTTGCTAGCTAAAGCTTTCCCTGGTCTATGTTTAATATAGATAGACTGACAATGCAATAAGCCATAAAATGACTTATGAAGCTACCTACTATCGTAAGAATGGAGGCTACATCTGTGACAAAGGCAGCGTCAGGGGACACTCTTCAGACAGTGTGTTGCCCAAAAAGAGCGTTGCCTTGATTCCCGGAGATTCTATGATTTCCATATACGGAAAACGGCACGTGCTTCCCTTTATCTGAACTCATAGCTAAACCAAGCGATGTATATTGTATCTTGTATGGGCCATCACATGGTTACAACTTTATGTTTTACATTTTAGACACACTAGGTCTTTCCATGGGATATGATGTTCTCTCTACAAGTGTTTGTGTGATCCCTTGTGTCTCTGATAATTGATAAACAAGAAACATGAAATAATCTTCCGGAAACTAAAATTACTGCCTATGCACCTCTGCATTTTGTGGTAATGAAAAGTGTTTCACGACGATGGATCCTACTATTTGTCGGTTTGGCTGTAAATCACATCTGCGTTCTCTGTTGGGGTGTTGTTGCTTAATGCCGTGGATTCGTAAATTATGTATGATGAATGCAGATACGAGACCTGGCTTCAATAAAACCACATTCCGTATGTTCGCTACCTGTTAATGTCAGTAGTGGTGTGGACAAAAGATTTGAAGAAAGCCGACTTGCTGTACGGTGATGTCTGATCATAGACTTCACTTTGTGCCAAACCTTTTTGTCAGGACCATACCTTAATAGTAGACTTAATATAATAATTTAATGATAGGGATGTTTTTGCCATTATTGGCATTATCATCGGATGTGTGCAATAGGGTCAAACTCTATTTAATTCAATTCTGAATGACTGATGGTTTGAGCTGCGTACTACAGGGCAGGTATTTTTTTTATTTCCCCCAAGCAGGTTTTTCTGGATATGGCTATCTTACGGTACGTCAAATAAGAGTTGCGACTCGAGTATATCAGTCGAGTTCCTTCAGTTCGAGTCGTTTGTTTTCGCCTGTGGTGAATCATGATATGAATAGAGGATTGTGTACAAAGACGGCAGATGTTCTAAAAGGATAAGTCTCCGAGTTGTCGATATTAATATGATTGTGAGCTATCGCAGAGTCCCCCGCGTCGCGGTACTCCCGATACATTCCTGGCGCCGGGCCAGAACACAAATTGAGTAATTTCATAAACCGTTGGAGTCAAGGGTCAGTCGTGCTCCCCGGGGCGGCGTTAGGTGCAGACGGCAGCTGATGAGATGAGCCCCGGCTGAGTTTGTACTGTCGGCACGATATTAGTGCCCGTCCCAGAGCAGAGATGCGGCGTTGGATTACGTCCCTCAGTGTGGCGGGAGTGCCTGGGAGGACCTGGGAGTGCAGGGCTGCTGGGGTTTGAGTGCGTCAGTCTGTCAGAGTCTGTCCATCATCACCCGTCATACCCAGGCCGAGATACCACTGTGCCGGTAGAGGCAGACCCGCAGTACGGGAGTGTGTGAGGAGGAAGACCTGCAGTACGGGAGTGTGTGAGGAGGACCATAGCCACTAGTACTGCGCCAGTAGAGGCAGACCCGCAGTACGGGAGTGTGTGAGGAGGACCACGGCCAAACCACGCCACCACTAGTACTGCGCCAGTAGAGGCAGACCCGCAGTAAGGGAGTGTGTGAGGAGAACCATAGTCAGGCCGCGCCACCACTAGTACTGCGCCAGTAGAGGCAACCCCGCAGTACGGGAGTGTGTGAGGAGGACCATAGCCAAGCCACGCCACCACTAGTACTGCACCATTAGAGGCAGTACTGGAGTGTGTGAGGACTACAGCCAAACCGCGCCACCACTAGTACTGCGCCAGTAAAGGCAGACCCGCAGTACGTGAGTGTGTGAGGAAGGCCGCAGCCACAGTGAACCGTGGTGGTCTCCAGATGACGCAAACCTTACGTGACAAGGTAGTACGCACACAACCTCATGGCGCATTGACCGTCAGTTCGGGTCATGTGAACGAATCGGACGGGACATACCGCAGAATTGGCGGGTGCTGATATCAGCCTTGTCCCTGCGTGAGGAATCTGGCAACTTGCTGACTGGAGCATTACGCTGACTGACAGGTGCATTCTGAGAGAGATCGTGTCAGCGCACGAACAACCCTGCAAGCCTGTCTGTGTGTCATTGCGTCGTTTTCACACCTTGAGATACGTACTACAGTAGGGATTTAACTGTACGCCATCTATTGAAGAAGATGCAACGTCGCGGACAAGACGTGTCATTTTGGGCCGGGCGCAAACGGCCCTCAGGCCGCGTAGGCCGCCGTTTGTTGACGTTAGGCGTCGCCTTCCTCGTGACGATCTGCCTACAGCTTGCCTTCTCTAGAACATTTTCCACTGGAGACCAGAACAGAGTCCTAAAACCGTACAACAGCAGTGAGCTTCAGAGATTAAGGGCCACGGAAGTTAAGGTTAGACGTCCACTCTACGTCGCCGTTCAGACGACCACTAGACACCTGCGCACTTCCGTGTCTGCGATACAGAACACATGGGCGTCCAAGACGGACGACGTGCAGGTGGAATTCTTTGTCGACGTTTCCAGAAAGACGAGCCTAGAAACTCTCCACTATCCTATCGTTGGTCTAAACGGTACAGATGAAACACAGATGCTGAAGTATCTGTGCGAGCGGCAGTGGTTCGATTTCGACTGGTTCGCGCTGGCCAGAGACCAGACGTACGTCAAAACCGATGAAGTGGTCACTTTCCTTAGACAGAAAGACAAACGAGAGGAGGTAAGCCCATAAGTCAATCCTAATGAAACTATAATCTACCAATAATGAGAACGCCCCCTCTCCTAAAGCATCTTGAAAATTTCACTCTGGAATCCATCCAGAAGGGATCCAGATTGAAAGACATTTCAGTCATTGGGTGATGCATGGGTAAGACTGTAGCTATCTTGCGGCAAACAGAAAGCAATTAAGCTGGAAAGCATTGGTATGTTATTATTGCCTTGGCAAGCTCGTCTGATGTATGGCCCATCTAACTTGAACTAACTGCACGCGCCAGATGTCGGCAGATTTGTAGTTTCTCCGGGGCCTGGCAATTGTTGAGCTTTCTTTACTGTTCTCTATAATAACGTGGAGTCAGTGTTTATTAATGAGCGGTGTTAGCGTGTGCTGTCATCACGAGAGGCGCCCACAAATATCCATCATGGTTCCACTTCCATTCAAGCCATGATAACAGTGCCGACAACATGTCGGATGTTCCGTAGCTGACATATCAACCCAAGGACGACCCGAGGCTCTATTTATGGCAGTGTTGACAACGACCTCGTTCGTGGTTGAAGTACTTGAGTTTGTGACGGGAGCGCCATGCGTGCGGAGGGGCGGGGCGGGCAGGTTTGCCGCTGAATGGAGATGCCGGGTCCGATATAGGGGACAATCTGTTCTCCCAGGCCGTAACCTCCAGTGTTCAATACCCTCATACTGAGTGGGCAATTTTCCCCGCGATTTTTCGCTTGACTTAATCAAACCACGAAAGCCTCCTAGGAATATGGACAGGGTTGTCGTGAATGGGTGAGTGAGTGAGTGAGCGAACGAGTGAAAGAGTGTGTGAGTGAGTGAGTGAGAGAGTGTGTGAGTGAGTGGGTGAGTGAGTGGGTGAGTGAGTGAGTGAGTGAGTGGGTGAGTGAGTGAGTGAGTGAGTGAGTGAGTGAGTGAGTGAGTGAGTGAGTGAGTGAGTGAGTGAGTGAGTGAGTGAGTGAGTGAGTGAGTGGGCGGGTGAACGATTGAGAGAGTGAGTGAACGAGCGAGTGAGTGAACGAGAGTGAGTGAATGAGAGAGTAAGGGAGCGAGTGAGTGAGAGAGAGAAGGTGAGTGAGTGATGAATGAATGAGTTAGAGTGTGTGTGTGTGTGTGTGTGTGTGTGTGCGTGTGTGTGTGTGAGTGATTGAGGGAGTGAGGGAGTGAGGGAGAGTGTGTGTCCCGCAAGCATCTTCTGAGTCAGTAGCCTAAGTAATGAAGAGCGATAAATTCCAAATACCGAACATGTGACGTGATCCACTGCAATGCAGGGCGGCTCTGCGGATTAAAAAAAAAGAAGCTTTTATTGCGTGTCCCTCGCGAGGCGTGCTGGGATCGCTCACATCTAGCACACATTAAGACTTTATGTCCTAAAGTATTACAGACCAACGCCAATCATGTAGGCATGGGCGAGCGTACAATTTCATGATGTGACTGTGCGTATATACTCAAGTCTGTATGACGTTCGTATGAAAATCCTAGCCTCTACCAACCTCCACAGGTCACTGTAAAAATAGTAGAAATTGGACAAATATAGATGTAGAACATGTCAGAGGACAAAGCTGGCCGAGGAGTATGGTTTGCGACCCAGCTAACCTGTCTGGCATGTTATCTGTCTATTTGTCCAATTTCTATTAGTTTTTCCAGCAACCTGTGGAGCCTGGTAGAGGCTAAGACTTCCATACGGACCTAATACGGACCTCATACGGACTTGAATATATACGCACGTGTGAACCTATAGCTACCTTACGGTGCGCTCCCACCGCACTTGTGTCAAGCTTGCGTCACTGCGGGGTTCGAAAGATACTCAACGAATTTCAGAAATAAAGAACGAATTATCTTTCTTTTTGTGTATGTTGTCGTCTTCAAAGTCATACTTTTACGTATTGCGCAATATCTAACTTCGGAGATCCAAAATCGGAGAAAATAACAAAACAGTGACGCAGTAAATGAACCTCGCAGCGACGCAAAATTGACACAAGTGCGGTAGGAGTGCGCCTTAATGTTTCTTCTCCTAAACTCTAGTCATCACAACTTCTTCAGCGCATCCTGGCACTTTTATCTCTCCATCTCGGAAGAGTTAGCGCACGATCTATCTCACTTAAGGCACAGCCGGGGATCCGAGCAGGATAAGAGCATTATACGGCTCGGTGTTATATAGATAGATGTGTCGGCACTCCGTCTGTTAAAGCCGCTGACACGGCTAGTTAAACTCTCAATAGGGGGTATGAAACCGACTCACATGTAAAGGTGGTATCTCACTGTGAGAGGCACTTGTGCGGCACTGCGGGGTTCGTTCACTGCGGCACTGTCGTGTTATTTTCGCCATTTTTAAAAAATAATTTAGATATTGCGTAATACGTATAAGTATGACTTAGAAGACAACAAAATACACAAAATGTAAGAAAATTCATTCTTTATCACGGAAATTCGTTGAGTAATCTTTAGAACCCCGCAGTGCCGCACCGGTGCCCCAAGTGCAGTGAGATACCACTTTAAGATTGTGTAGTTAGTAAAAGGGGATCATCGCGTACATTGTAGATTAAAACAACTTCCTCTAATTCGAATGATAGGCTTTTGTTAACCTCTCAATACGACAAGGAGGAAACAGACCACACAGAACCGATTCGAAACGTCAGGTTATAATATAACGTTAGTTCACCTTTATCCGCGGGGTATTCTATATCCGCTGTAGATAAAAACAGTGTATCTAGGGATAATAAGTGGACAGAAAGTGGTTTCAAACTTAAACCTTTTCAAAATATTGTTAAGCCATCGTCCATTGAAATCCCTAAATACCCTGATTTTATTTTCAACGGATATAGGATACCCCGCGGATAAAGGTGAACTAACGTTACATGGGGACGAACAAGGAAAAATCTTTGAATGTTCCAATGGCTCCTACCCCTTTGTTCTTCCTACTCCTAGTTCGTACCTCAAAATTTGTATTGAAGTAATTCAGCGTAGTCATAGCCGATTTTTCAGCTGGGACAGAAAACGTCATTTAGAAGCTGCAAACCAAACGAGGCCCGAGGGAAGAGGCTATGATTGGCGGAGGAAGAGATGAGTAAAGACGGTCAGATGTGCTGACATTTGTCAGGGACTATCTCATCTAAAGACGCTCCCGGACAAACGTTTGGAGTAACGTTGATTCCACATCTGTAATAAGTCATTCGAAGCGCATCGATAGCTAGCTATACAGTTAATTAACAACTATCATTCCTGTGTTATTCTCATAGAAATAAGAATACTTTCATATCGATATTGATTTGGTTATGTGGATGACATCCTCTGGGAATCCAAAAACTGATGCGAGCGTGCGAATAAAAAAATTGACAAAAAAGTTGCCTTCATTATGAAATCTAAGTGGTCAGGAAGGTTGAACAAATGACTGAACACACAGAATATAGTATACCGAACATGAAATTCTTCATTTTTGTTCTTTCATATCTTCTGTGGTTCTTTGAAATTAGTATACGTTTCCCCAAACTTATCCACGGCATATATTTGCTTATTTTGAAGCTGCTCTGCACGATCTAGGGTATGGACATGGTCAAAAAATTGATGCGCGCGCGGACGTCATCCATATTATTAAATCAACATGGCCTATGTTGCAATCAGCAAACAAAAGAGAATGTGCACCCTACCATCCTTCGCCCCCGCTGTTCACAGAGACACACCGAATACTGCCAGAGTTCACTGCCCTCATTTTTAACGAGAAGAACGGGGTCGCCATTTGTAGGTAATCCCTCAGGAGATACAAACCATCAAATAAAGCCAACATGACAAGTGGGCAGTAACTGGTATAAGCCTCCGCCATCTATGAATACAGACATTCTTCTTCTCCACAGTGTTTCAGCAATGGCAAATTTATAAAATGATATAACAGACCTTATAAAGTAATCTGAGTGCATTCTTTAGCGATTTATAAAGATCGAGCGAACTAAAAAAAAGTGAGGCAACGAAAATGCATCGGCATGGCGACGGAGTTATGGTATACATGCATTAAATTGTACATTTGCTGATGTTGGTGTGTTTTAGTATATTCGCCTTTTATCCTATGGCCTGGCTGTATTTATAAAGGATGTTTAACACGATGAATGTTTGTAGGGCACTGCTGTTAAGGAAAAAAACGGTCTCCTGTGTGTGGCGAGTATCCTTGATATCACATTCAACAACAAACACAACTTGCTAAGTTATTCGATTTTTCATCATACAATGTAATAGTAAATATCAGTGATCATATCTCAAAAAGATAAATAGCCACAATCCCCTTTTAAGCCAAATAACCATAGAATACTACAGTAGCTAGTGAAGTTGATAGTACTATAGTGAGAGGTATGTTATTAGGATGTTATTTTACAGGGAATTTTGCCACGAATTTGCTTAGAAACTAGTAATGCATTCCTTAAACGAATGGACAAAAAAAGGTTAAAAACTTGGGAACAGTTTTGTATCACAGCTATATGTTGGAAAAACTCCGGGACAGTTGTGATGGAACGCAGGACACCATATGGTTCAATCTTTAATGTTTGAATCACTCCCCAGAGAAAATAACGGTTGTTACGACAGTAATAACCCGCGCCTTTTAAGTACACCGCTAATCATCAAACATTCAAGAAACACAGAACAGCACAGCCTTCACGAATGGCACTTTGTCGTACATGGAAAGTTATAACATCATTACAGAGTTGACGATACAAGTTGACGAGTCACAAGCTTACAAAGCCTTTGATATGGCCATTCTAATTACAAAGCTGCTGTGGATCGTGTCCTCACGCGAACTGACCACGGTCATCAAATCGTTAGATTACAACTTTGATCAATTCTCTAGTTTCAGATGTGCAGGTGTTACTAGTATAATCGATATATACTGCTAATTAGATATTGATAAGGACTGTATAAAGTGCAAAATACGAGTATACGGTTTGTACACGTACTGGCACTTTGCTGGTCAACAGAAGGATATTTCTGCTGAATTCTGCAAACGCATTGTTTAGATATCATAGTAAAGCAATTTGTGGAATGAAATGCGGATTGAAGTGGGGAAATATAGAAATAGATATCCTGAATTTGCATCGATTCTTGAAACATATTACAACAGTTTCCGACAAAGGCCGATCAAAGCCTTTTCATGTGACAACTCCTATATCTTTTGGGATCCGCAAGTGGTACCGCCTCCGTACGAACTCGTAGGGAATCCGACGGATTTTGGAACATGTAGACACGCCGTAAAACTTTACGTGCAGGCAAAACTGCCATCGGACTACGGATTCGACCCCCCCCTCCCACCCTAGTGTACAATGATTATGCCTAATGCTAGTTAATAATGTACATTTTGATAATGTCATGATGATGCTACAATTGTATATATCTTTGTATAGTCTACGTTGTGCCATGTTTGCGTGTTTATGTGCGGGAGGGCAGCCATCAAAGGTGCATTTTGCACCTGTTATGCCCTCCCCTTCACCCTGTGATAAATCCAAACAAAGAGACAACGTGCATCATTGTCCAACTCAGTGCAGAGGACCTGCCAAAATACACACGAATGTGACAACGGGAACATACAGATACAGATGCGAACGCGCGTTACATTGACAAAACTAAAGGTCTGTCGCCGGAGGTTACCCTCCGGTCACAGAAAAATAAAGAAATAAAGAAATTTCTCTTAGATGATTTTTTAGCAGGATACATCCATGCAAGATAATTTCTCACATGATTTTGTTGATATTTCACCTGCAGATTATAGTGGGTCACATGGGGGAGGTTCTGCTGGGGGAGGCCGGCTGGGAACGGTGTGCGGACAGCGATGTGGAGGACATGGGGTTTTCCAGCGTCCTGGATTCCAGTATAACGCTCTTCAGCGCACCCGCCTTCAAAGGTGACTACATACACAGCTTCTTTCTACATGAAACGGAAATACCTCAAACAAGTTGAAGACGTTTTTTTTATTATTATCTAGCTCTATCTAGGCCACGTTGATTTGATTGTATGTATAACATCCTCTGGGAACCTCAAAACTGATGCGAGCGTGCGAATAAAAAAAAGGGTTTGGCCAAAAAAAGTTGTTTTCATTATGAAATCTTAAGTGGTCTGGCAGATTGAACAAATGATCAAGTACAGATTATTGAATACCCAACAATAGATTCTTCACTTTTTGTTTTCACATCTTCTCTCTAACCTTGGAATTGACGCTGCCTTCAGTATATGTTTTCCGATATATATATATTTTTTCATCCACAATACATATTTGGTTCTATTTGGCAGCTGATTTGTATGATTTAAAGCATGGTTAAAAAATTTTTTCTTTATTTTTGGAAACGGCCAAAAATTGATGCGCAGCTGATCCATATAATCAAATCAACATGGCCTAAACAAAGGTAAACAAAGTTGATGTAATTCGACTTTCATTTAAATTGTAACAATGCAATACAACGTGGAGCACCAGCCTCAACTGAAATGCTGGTGTTGCGCGCCACATATTCAATACAGCAATAAATGCAAGGATAAATACAATTTATAAACTTTCTTGTGGCTCAGTTGGAAGAGGTATGGAATCTTTTTGTCTGATATTGCAATAGTCGAAGTTATTATAATTATTATTATATGCTCGACTACCATGTAGGGAAAGAAAATGTATTGTTTCGATTAGCATCTCCGTGACATAAAGCACTACATACTGTAGTATAAATATTGCCTCTACCAGGCTCCGCAAATCGCTGGTCAAATAGTAGAAATTGGACAAATACAATCAATGATACGCTTGGGGAGTCTGGTAGAGGCTGGTAGCTATTAGCCTCTATCAGGCTTCCCAGACGGCTGGGAAAATAGTAGACATTGGCACTGTAAACTGTACTCCTTGGTCAACCAACTCCTAAGGTGTCTTTTCTATTTGACTATGTGTTAAGAAAATATCCCCACTTCAGATACTTGAATAGTAAAGAGAAATTTATATTCCTGACAGTTTTGATAAACCAACTCTAACCAACCATATAGCTAGCTACATTTATACAATTACCAAAAAGCGACAGGAAGTCGAATGTCCCAGAATAGATTAGACGTATATATGCGTATACAGATGTGTATGATTGGTCCCCATTGTTTACATGTATACGATTGTTTCCATGTGACCTGTACTTAGCCAAGTAGGGCAAAAATGTGCAATAAAGGTCTTCATTCATTCTATTATTTTTCCGGTGACCCGGGGAGCCTGGTAGAGGCTAGTAGATATACAAAGTTGTCACCATCCACCTTTCCCCGCCCATCTGTAACCCTCCCCGGGACAAACAGACACATTAAGCCATAAACATCACAAGGAGAAGCCATTCTTCAGCAGTAGGTTCCCTATTGTGTGAGTTTATGGAGCGGAAGGGCAGTGTATCGGCGGAAATAGGACGTCAGGGGCACGTTATCACATACATGACTGGGTCCATGAGCACTGCACGGGCAATGGTCCTGCCTTTGTAAGTGCTTCAGATCCATTCATCAGTAATAGCGGTCTGGGGCTGGCCGCCGGAGTGATCCTGGGTACTCTCCAAGCAGAAGTTAGGTTCCGGCTGCTTGTTTTACGTTTTTAGGCATTTTTTATCAGGCCTTCTATTTTGTACTTTTTTGCGGCCACGAGACATCAAGGAGCAGTACAAGAAATCCCGATAAAAATGCCTAAATAACGTTAAAAAACAGCCGGAGACTAACCTCTGATTGGAGAGTAGATCTTGGAAGTATCTAGAATTTTTTTTATCATGTTGATATGACGACGTGAGTCCACACAGATTTTTGCTTCTTTGCTTTCTTGACATTTGGCTCCGATCCCCTGCATAGAAATAAGAGCTGTTATCGGCGAATGCGATTGTAAGTAATCGTAGACTTATCGTGTACCGGAAACTAAATCGCCATAGTTATTTCCAAAGTATTTTATCTACTAACTTTATTCTCCTATGTCGTTTTGATCCGTATTATGATAAAGAAACTGTTTCGTAGGTAATATCGCTTTCTTATGGCGGCTCAATTTCCGACGATCTTATCCCAGAATTAACGTATATCCATATCTTATCGCACAAATACACTCATAATCACATCTTAGCTGCCATATCAAACCCATCCAGCATATAAGAAATATTCCAGACCCAGATACTTTCATAACAAGAAAGCATTACGTTGTTTTGCGCTTGTCGATATATATTATCACTTTTTTATTGAGTGATGCCTTCGTTAGAAAACATGATAGACTGAAAAAGCTATTTTCTTATCAAAAATTGATCTTCAATACCTCAGCCACGTAAAATACCGATTTAAGGGCAACCTAGGCGTCTACTGATCATGCAATAAGTGTCAGAACAAATGACGAGCGATGCCCCTTCTGACAGTATCAGGTGACACGGGAAGAGAGATTGCTGTTTATTAAAACTGTAACCAGGTAGAGGCCTTTCTCTGGAAAGATATGGATACTTTTTCTGCGTGATCATCGTTAACTTTACGGTATAGAGTGGTGGTAGGCATACCATGATCCTCGTGTCGTTTCACGTTGCCATTAAATAGCTCGGGACTCTTCATTTCTTTGTACAGCGGAATTAAAACGACTAGAGGAACGGTTTGCATAAGGCTGTCTACCTCCGTTCTAATCTGTAAATGTGATCACGCTATTGGCTTGATAGTCCTAGGGCTTATCAAAATTATGTGTCATTTTGCTGTCGTAGACAACATTGGTTATATCCAATGTCCAGCTGCCGGATATTCAGTTCGTGAAGCTGAGGTGAGGCTATGGGACCGGTGAGGTCATGAGGTTTCAATGGAAGTTTACAAAAGAAGTCGATACTTTACTCTAGCTGAAGACTTGAGGATATGAAGACGAAATTCTTAGTCATATTGTCTCCCAGTAGAGTGTCTTTTAGAGCCCAAAACACGACTGAAATGTCAGGAATCTTTAGCCTCAATAGAAGACTCTCTGTGCATTCTCAAAGTTTAGTTTTTTTTTGGGGGGGGGGGGGGGGTTCTTTTGATCTACGGGCCTGTTTAAAAAGGAACGGCCAGCAAAAGTGTATCATGAGCAAATACAGAAGAAAAAGAGGCACAGAGAGCCTGCTATGCGATATGGAGGCTAAGTAATCTGCTGGATTGAATTGCAGATTACTATATCATGTCATGCTTTCACAGCAAGGGTTCCTCACGTAGTAGCTACATGTATGTCCTGTTACTGTGCAGGAAGTTGGATTTTGTACTGGATTAGGTGTTGGATTTTGAGCTCTCTTCTGATTAAGGCCACAGCAAATACATTCTATGAATGACATCCTCTGCAGGATGCAAAAATAGTGAGATATTTATTTATTCATTTATTTATTTGGATTCTCCACACTGGAGGGTATGGCGGAACAAGATGGGTTAAAAATGGCTACATCATCATTTCAAAATAGACATAAGAAATATTAAAGAGAACAATCCGCGTTTGCAAGAACATATTAAGCACATACAATTATCCAACAAGTTTTCTTGACACAACAAAAAGTACAGTTACTTTTGTATGGTCAGCTATAAACTACAAAAAAGAAAGAATACATAATGTATCTTAAAATTCCACTAATCAAACAATATAGGATAATAAGATTCTACTAATTTAACAATATAGGATCTGTGTTTGTTGTTTTCTTGAAAGATTATGCAAATTATTGTTTTGCTGTAGAGATCTGCTCAACTCTCGCGGCGTGTGAGAAGCAGTCTCGCGAGAGCACGGAGAGACAGAGCAAGTGCCTGGCCAACTACATCGTCCAAATCTGCGGCACAAAGACTACAAAAGTGCGTAGAAATCTTCGATGTTGTTGAAGAGTTTCATCAGTCACGTATGTATACAGTTACTACTAATTTTCTTCCAACAGTGACTGTTTTTAAAGGTAAGGTACATACCTCCAAATTTTCGAAGTCTGACAGCACATCTTTCAAGATCACGGAGAATGACTTAGTCTCGATCTCGTGAGAGAACTCGAGACTAGATCTGGCTTGCGTAGATCATCTCCCCCCTTCCCCCTTTGATATTGATACGTAATACTTTATTTGGTTACAGCAATTTTACTTGTGATGATTGAGATAACTTAGCTCTAAGGTACTAGTTGACATAAGCCAAGTATAGGCAGCCTTATGATATTAAGGTTCCCTCTGATGCATCGTGCCATCATGTTCCGTTATATCTGCCTATATATACTTATTGGACCGCTTTGCTTGCTCATACACAGTACATGTGCTGGTACAGTAGAACCCGTTGAATTGCACACAACCATCTGCTAGTGTATTTCATGCAATTATCGGGGCGGTGCAACAATGCGAAGTTATCTTGTTGGACCTCGCCGGTTTGGGATTTGGGGATTCTGTGCAATAAACAGAAGTACGCGGTACTCCGTTGTGCAATTAACTGGCTTCTATTGTGATATAAAGCAGACCTACGCAGAATGTATTCGCCGTAGAACTATGAACCCAACCTGTTTAGAAATAGCCCACACTAGTATTCGAGTAGCCTCTTTTCACAATGATGTTAATCACTGTTCATTGTCAGTACATTGTGTACTTGTATGTTTCCTATGTCTATACCTTGCAATTACCCTCCTGGTATGAACTTGCACATAAACTTCTATTATGAATACGTCAAGTTTTAAATGTACTCAGAATGGTTTAGGTCCTCTTTCCATGATCGTGCTGCGCTCTCAGTGCGACTTAGATAGGATATGTGTAACCTTCGTTTTCACACTGGGTATATCATACAAAACGTAAAAGTGTGACTGAAAAGACAACAAAACACAAAAAGTGTAAAAGGATTCGTTTCTTTTCTATAGAATTCATTGAGCGATCTGTCAAATTTTAGGTCGCAGAGAGAGCGCGGCGAGAGCGCCGTCCTAGTGGAAAGGGGGTATAACCATTTGTATTTGATGTCCTATCTTATACAGTATTCCCGATTGTTCTACGAGGCACAAGTCGAACCCACGTACTCAGGCCAGTCCAGCGTCACATCTGGACCTTTTGACCCTGACTTCCTGTGGAGGAACACCCATGTGACGTCAGCTCTGACGCTACATCCGGTGAAGGATGCCAAGACCACTTACCAGCTGTATCACTACTTCCACGGAGCGGATTACAGCATCAGGAGAAGCTCTTGAAAAGTCTCATCACTCCATGAGGAGTGCCTGTAAAGCTGGTTTCTTTTGATAGCACAAACGTTTGGAGGCTGAATGTAGACCTCACAGAATGTAGACTGGCCATGGTGGCTACGTCAGCGCTAGCCATTGGACATTATCATTATAGAGAAGGTGTTCTTCTATATATAAATATCCTTCTATATAATGGTCTTGCTATACTCTAGATAGTGTGCTAGTAAATTTTACTAATATTGCCAACATGATTAATTGAAATAACGTCAAAGTGCTCAGTTTTGACTCGCATGGTCTTTTTAGCGAATGCCCACAAACGCCCCGTGACTCTAGAGAAGTCCGCGCTGCACGAATCTCATTTTTTTTTGCTTGGAATATGTCCACGTTGTGCTCCCATGTATTAATCCTGAGTTTCAAGTCAATCCATTGACCCGAAGTGACATAAATCAAAGTTTTCGATTCTCGATGGTCTTTTTAGCGAACGCCCAGCAAAATGTCTTTTTAGCGAATGCCCACTATATCCACAAAAATATCAGCCGTCGCGCAACGACACCTAAACCTACCGCCACAAACATGTTCAAGATGGTGTCCCATTGATGTGTACGGAGTTTCCGTGCTTTACAAGCATTTTAAGTCCCTGTTTTTGGTCAAAATGTACGGCGACGATACTACCATACATTAACTATAGCAATTCAAAATGGCGGGCACTAGTCATGTGACCTCCTTGCGGGACTGTTCTATAAGTATCGCGGGAGGGACTGTTGTAGCATAGCTTCTCATACAACCATTTTAGAGTGAATTCTGAACAAGATTTTCAATTCATAGTGCTATCATCTGACTGATATTTACATTGTGGTCCTTTTTTTGTGCTATTATTACCCAGGTTTGAGGAAGTTAGTGCAAATATGGATATTGATTCACCTCAGTGCCCAATTAATGTACAAAAGGCTCAGACACATTAGTGTTATAAACCTGACTAGGGGCAGGTAACCAATACTAGAAAATCATAGCTATTTATCATTAACAATACTATTTACATTATAATAATAACTCTTCACCAAACTGGACTTTTCTTATCTTTATTTATCACAGAAACATTGTTACAATGAGGATTTGATTAGATGAGTATCTGTTACAGTGTGTACAAACTTATTTCAAATACAAAAATGTATTTCGTTTCACTTCCTAAATATTTCTAAAGTATTGGAAGAAGTTGACTCATAAACAATATTAATTGCATTATTTGTGTGCAGAAAAATGTGACCACATGCTATTAATAGCCTAATAAAATGTTGGAACATGGCACGAGCGGGCTCCTCTTCTGAGTACAGAAAGGAAATGTTTTATAACATTTACTAGTAGTTATTACGTAGAAAATTTCAACTGTAAAATGTACCTTTATTAACATTTACAAACAAATTGTTTTTTCTCTTCTTAATAAATGACAACAATACAGGTAAGTAAAGTGTGTTTCCTTTTATAACAGGCCAGGTAAGACGCCGTACAGGTAAGTAAGGTGTGTTTCCTTTTATAGCAGACCAGGTAAAACACCGTACATGTGAGTAAGGTGTGTTTCCTTGACTACAGACTAGGTAAGACGCCGTACAGGTGAGTAACGTGCATTTCCTTTGATTACAGACCAGGTAAGACACCGTACAGGTGAGTAAGGTGTGTTTCCTTGACTACAGACTAGGTAAGACACCGTACAGGTAAGTAACGTGTATTTTCTTTGATTACAGACTAGGTAAGACACCGTACAGGTGAGTAACGTGTATTTCCTTGGATTACAGACCAGGTAAGACACCGTACAGGTGAGTAAGGTGTGTTTCCTTTTATAACAGACTAGGTAAGACACCGTACAGGTGAGTAAGGTGTGTTTCCTTTTATAACAGTCTAGGTAAGACACCGTACAGGTGAGTAACGTGTATTTCCTTTCAGTACAGACCAGGTAAGACACCGTACAGGTGAGTAAGGTGTGTTTCCTTTTATAACAGACTAGGTAAGACACCGTACAGGAAAGTAACGTGTATTTCCTTTCAGTACACACAAGGTAAGACACCGTACAGGTGAGTAAGGTGTGTTTCCTTTTATAACAGACTAGGTAAGACACCGTACAGGTAAGTAACGTGTATTTCCTTTCAGTAAAGACCAGGTAAGACACCGTACAGGTGAGTAAGGTGTGTTTCCTTGACTACAGACTAGGTTAGACATCGTACAGGTGAGTAACGTGTATTTCCTTTGATTACAGACCAGGTAAGACACCATACAGGTGAGTAACGTGTATTTCCTTTGACACAGGCCAGGTAAGACACCATACAGGCAAGTAAGGTGTGTTTCCTTTTTATAACAGACCAGGTATGACGCCGTGCGTGTGAGTAACGTGTATTTCCTTTGATTACAGACCAGGTAAGACAGCATACAGGTGAGTAGGTATTAAACCGGTGAGTAAAGCAACTTACTTACCTGTATAATGCCCTAACTGGGCTATAGGCTAAGGAAATACGACTTACTCACCCGTACGGTGTCTTACCTGGTCTGTGGTTGAAGGAAATACACGTTACTCGCCTGTATGGTGTCTTACCTGGTCTGTAATCAAAGGAAATACACGTTACTCAC
>NC_049984.1:19361985-19384390 GCF_000003815.2 Branchiostoma floridae | reverse complement strand
TACACGTTACTCACCTGTACGGTGTCTTACCTGGTCTGTACTGAAAGGAAATACACGTTACTCACCTGTACGGTGTCTTACCTGGTCTGTAATGAAAGGAAATACACGTTGCTCACCTGTAAGGTGTCTTACCTAGTCTGTAGTCAAGGAAACACACCTTACTCACCTGTACGGTGTCTTACCTGGTCTGGTATAAAAGGAAACACACCTTACTTACCTGTATTGTTGTCATTTATTAAGAAGAGAAAAAACAATTTGTTTGTAAATGTTAATAAAGGTACATTTTACAATTGAAATTTTCTACGTCATAACTAAATGTTATAAAACATTTCCTTTCTGTACTCAGAAGAGGAGCCCGCTCGTGCCATGTTCCAACATTTTATTAGGCTATTGATAGCATGTGGTCACATTTTACTGCACATAAATAATGCAATTAATATTGTTTATGTGTCAACTTCTTCCAATACTTTAAAAATATTTAGAAAGTGAAACGAAATACATTTTTGTATTTGAAATAAGTTTGTACACACTGTAACAGATACTCATCTAATCAAATCCTCATTGTAACAATGTGTCTGTGATAAATAAAGATAAGAAAAGTCCAGTTTGGTGAAGAGTTATTATTATAATGTAAATAGTATTGTTAATAATAAATAGCTATGTTTTTCTAGTATTGGTTACCGGCCCCTATTCAGGTTTATAACACTAATGTGTCTGAGCCATTTGTACATTAATTGGGCACTGAGGTGAATCAATATCCATATTTGCACTAACTTCCTCAATCCTGGGTAATAATAGCAAAGAAAAAATGACCACATTGTAAATATCAGTCAGATGATAGCACTATGAAATGAAAATCTTGTTCAGAATTCACTCTAAAATGGTTGTATGAGAAGCTATGCTACAACAGTCCCTCCCGCGATACTTATAGAACAGTCCCGCAAGGAGGTCACGTGACTAGTGCCCGCCATTTTGAATTGCTATAGTTAATGTATGGTAGTATCGTCGCCGTACATTTTGACCAAAAACAGGGGCTTAAAATGCTTGTAAAGCACGGAAACTCCGTACACATCAATGGGACACCATCTTGAACATGTTTGTGGCGGTAGGTTTAGGTGTCGTTGCGCGACGGCTGATATTTTTGTGGATATAGTGGGCATTCGCTAAAAAGACATTTTGCTGGGCGTTCGCTAAAAAGACCATCGAGAATCGAAAACTTTGATTTATGTCACTTCGGGTCAATGGATTGACTTGAAACTCAGGATTAATACATGGGAGCACAACGTAGACATATTCCAAGCAAAAAAAATGAGATTCGTGCAGCGCGGACTTCTCTAGAGTGGGCGTTTGTGGGCATTCGCTAAAAAGACCCTCCCGTTTTGACTAAGTTCCAATTTGACATGTCCACAAGGTAAAAAAACGCCATTAATGTCAACTTTCCCGTATGATGAGAAACTGTTAATGACGTTTTTAATTCAAAAAAGGACAACAAAGTTGTCCATAGATATTGAAGAGGACATTGCTAGAGCGTGTCAGTTACATAGTCTCAGAAAAAGGAAAAAGAAGTCCGAAAATTTGTGTACAATGCACACTTAACAGTCTTAACAGCATTAGAGGAAGGGTGAGAAACAAGTGCCCATGGCTTCTATGTAAATGCAAGTCAAGCTTTACTAACACTGCAGGGACATCTTGTCTCTTGGGTCACCATGAACATTAACGTTCCGTACAGAGTTGCTATCAATTTTCTTCCAACAGTTACAGTTTTAAAGGTAGAGTACGTACCTCCAGATTTTCAATGTCTAACAGCACATCTTGGTCACGGAGAATGGCCTAGTCTCGATCTCGCGAGAGAACACGAGACTAGGTCAGACATAGAAAATTTGGAGGTACGTACCTTTAAAACAGTCACTGTTGGAAGAAAATTGATAGTAACTGGATACATACGTGACTGATGAACCTCTTCAACGACGTTCCGTACAGAGCTGCTCTCTCAAACATAACATGGCCATGATTTCTCCATCCATCTTGCCGGCACCCGGGTATGCACATGGATTAGTTCACCTCCATTGATTCTCTGTTTGACATTTCTCGGTAGATACGGAGTATTAGTGCCAAGATCATCAATCATGACATTTCATTTGGATATCACCGGCTGACATTTAGGAGGTCTGACGGGGCCGACAGGGCCTGCCGCGCGGGAGGTGAGGCGGATCAATTACTGAAATTGACGGAGTTAACAGTGTCAGTTATCGGGGCGTGAAAGTGGATTCGCCAGACGGTCCACTCGGCAGGGCTGTAAAACAAAAACAAAAAGGATACAGTCCTCTGCGCCATCAACGATGTCAAATACAGTATACATCGATTATAAATTCATTTGCATCGCAAAACCGCCTCAAAACACGATTTTTGTACAGGAGCGTGAAAGTGGAATCGCTAGACGTCCCACTAGGCTATATAAAACGATAAAAAGAAGATACAGTCCTCTGCGCCATCAACGATGTCAAGTACAGTACACATCGTAAATTCATCTGCATCGCATAGCCCCGAAAACCGTCTCAACACACGAATTTTATACAGGGAGTACAAGCTACAGGACATGATGGTAACGTTAGCTTTCTGACAGACTGTATGAAAATATCCTCATCTATCATATAGCTCCGTACGCTTCTTTGATTGCTTTCCAGCAAAATGTTTTGCGTGGAAGCGTTAGTCATGTTGGAACGAATCGAATGTTTGTAAAATGCAGAACTGAGTGCATGAACCTCCTTTCTCTAACATTTTCCCTGAATTATGAGGCAAAGATTTGAAAGACAACTGGTTGAAGCCGAATATCAGATCCCCTTGCTGATACCTTATATACAGATACGTCTGATGTGCCGGGTACGAGAGGACAAGTAGCACCTGCACCTGCACGTAACCCGATGCTTTTAGGCTTTGTAACCTAGGACACTCCTCTTAATGGCATTCGTGAATTCTATCATTTTGTGACTTCAAATCTTGATGCTCAATGCTGAGAAGGCTACATAGGCCGTTATAGTATGACATTCTAACAGTAATTCAGACAATACTGCAATACCTGGCTGATTAGAATAGGCTGAGGAGTAAAAACTGGGGGCCCATGATAAACCTTCGTCTATTTCTAAGGACTATTTGATTGTTTTGTGGAATCTCTTTTCAAATCGTATCGTTGCAAAACGTCTCGATATACAAAAGGCAAGAAGTACTAGTATGTACAATGCACAGTTCCATTATCGTCAATAAGCAAAATTACAACAGAAAAGAAAGCAGGTATCAGATTTCTCAATCATTTTCCTGGTTGGGATTGCTACTAACCACGCAGCTTGCATTGACTTTGTTTAATGATGTACAGATACCTGGTTAGCGTTGAATAAAGACGAGCGAAACTCTAGGAGTTCAATGTCTATGTATGGTTACGTGTGTGTGTGTGTATGTGTGTTTGTGTGTATGTGTGTGTGTGTGTGTGTGTGTGTGTGTGTGTGTGTGCGTGCGATGTGTGTATGTGTGTGGGGGGTCTGTGTGTGTGTACCTATGTGTGTGCGTGTGTGTGTGCGTGTCTCTCTGTGTGTATGTGCATGTGTATGTGTGTGTCGGTGTTATGTGTGTATGTGTTGAAGCTAATTTCTCCGAGACTGATGAGCTAGTTGAAAAGACAGACCTTAATCTATGTTACCATGATATTATTATCCATTGGTCATAGTTTGTGGAGAAATGACAATGAAGCTGTATTGTCTGCAGAGTTTTGTCTACCATCACCGACAGCCATCACATTTGTTTCAGGCCGTGTGGACTTTAGAATATATCTGTAGACTACATGACTTTGTGTTCCTTTGTTCAGTTCAGCTCAGCCTTTGTACATTTGGCATAATCTTTATTACACACAGTACATAATCTATAAAGTAACGTTTCATAAAAAAGACACACATGGAGAAAACTGGACATAAGATGTCTTTGCTAAAATTCACCAAGGACGGCTCAAATTATCAGTCAGATCAAGGACGTTATATGAGTAAAAGGTGGGGGGGGGGGCATGTATCGGACATGCCATACCGTATTGCACATGCGTATATTCATATTCCTGGGTATATGCATGATTTGTCATTAAGGTCGGTACATGGTGTTTCTGTGTCTTATTACTACATGTATTGCATTTAGAAACGATTAGTGCACATAAAGTTACAGGCATTTGAAAGCTGAAAAACAGCCTTACTGCAAACTTGATCTCGCTCCAAAAAGTATATTATTCGTTGCATGAACTAGTTGTGTCAAGAGTCATATGAGCAACTTGCGACCAGACAAATATGGTAAGGGTTGATACCCGTTGGTCCACTTTCCAGATTGTCTGTGAAATCACGTGATTTTGGGGGGTCCATCAATAAAAGTCACCAACAACATCGCATAGACTACTCTTCAGTATTCTGTTAACAAAGTACAGTCTGACAACAGCACAGAAAAATCATGTCGGAGACCGCCGAAGTTACCCTGTACTACGCTCCAGGCAGCGTGGCCTCTCTGACGCTTCAGATCGTCCTGGAGGAAAAAGGGATCGAGTACACCACCAAAGTAGTGGACGAGGACAAGCCTAGCAAGGAATTCAAGAACCTCTGCCCCAGGGAGGAGGTAACATCGGTTCGTTGTCTTGATAAATTTATCAATAGTAACTAGAGTTTCAAAATGTAAGGTAAAATTTTCCCTAGCGTGCAAAAATTGCCCCAGATATATCGAAGGGACCTACTTGTCTGAGTAATTGTACATTGATGTAGGTCATATATGTCATCATCAGTTTAAAATCTTCTCGGGGTAACTTATAACATTTGTTGAAACACGACAACAGATACAATCGAAATATCATTGTATCCTCGTAAATCTCTTTTTGGTCTTTTTGTGAAATTATAAACAGAAAAATTTTTCCTTTAGCTTAATGAATACTTGATATATTACTGCTATCAGCTGTAGCTTACGGAATGATACATAGACTTTAGTCAGTGTATGTGTGTGTAACACAGGGGAACTCTCTTGCTGTATATCAAAGTCTTTTAGAACAAAACGCACCCAATCCCGTTCTTGGAGGGTACAGATCAAACCGTCTAACAGGTAATAGTCATACATGTGTACGAAGCGCCACCAAGCGAATACATTCCATCATTGCAACCACCTGCTTTCTGTTATTTTCCAGGTCCCCGTCCTGAAGCATGGCGATTTTGTTCTACAGGAGTTTATGGCTGCCTGTATATATTTGGAGGTGAGTATATGGCTAAATTCTGCATATAGCTCTAGCGTTACTGTCTTACCATATTGTATATAATTAGCCAGAATTTGTGGAACGGAACTCATCTTTGCTTAGTGTCTACAATTCACTACTACAGTACTAGCATTCCTATTACCTTAAGAATGACCAATGCTATCACAGATAAACAGAGCTCTCCAAGCAGAGGTTCGCCCCCGACTGTTTTTGACGTTTTTCAGTCGTTTTATCGGGCTTTATATATTTCTTTGTGTCTCGAACGAGAAAACGGTACAAAATACAAAGCCCGATGAAAAACGATAAAAAGGCCAGAGACGAACCTCTGCTTGGAGACTATCACAGACCTGCACTTTCTTCCAATTATTCATTCATGGAGTTAACCTGATATGCTGCAATGTTCTAGGAAACCTTCGGAGGCACCAAACTGATTCCTGATGATGACATCACGAGCGAGGCCCTGGTGCTACAGCGCATGTTCAGTGCACAGAGTATCGGGGTGGGAGACACGACCATCTGCAGCTACTGGGCGGACTATGACGACGAGGATGATGAGGATTACGGACCGGAAGATGTAAGTCATGCTTCTTTACACTTGCCATTAGCTAGGTAGCCTGGAAGCTATAGGCCTAGATATGGTTTCCTTGCTATTGTAAGATCCTTCCCCATTTAAATGCTTCTTAAAAGGCCCTTGTGCTGTTCTTTTTCTCTCATTTTCGTTCCTTTTCGCTCCTTTTTGTTCTCTTTCGTTCCTTTCTGTTCCTTTTCTCTCCTTTTCGTTCCCGTTCGCACTTTCGATAAATCCGCTGTCAGTATTGAGTTGTAGTCCTGGTAGAAACATATGATTTGTCAGCTTTGTATTTTGCTAATAGTTTTCATAAAACATCAAATTTACGATATCTTGTAGATCCTTGTAGTAGGATAGGTACCACGAAGCTTCATTTCCTAACAGAAATTCAAAGCTGACATGGTGAAATTGTGTCTTCGTTGTTATCAGCCGCAATTTTATCCTTAGTTTGTTATACAGGTATTTATCATTTTTTTGTTATTTGTCATCATCAGGAGGAGGAAGATGAAGATGAGGATCCGGATGAGGAAGATGCCAAGGAAGATCTGGCGGAGGAACTCATGATTTGGGAGGAATATCTGAAAGAGGTGAGCAGTGTTTGTAGAGCAACTAGAGATTTCTTGTTGGCACTTCATCCCGAATGTGATCATTTATGGCACTAGTATGTTATTAGCTTCATCCGGCAGAGCAAGGAAACTCTGTAATGAGTGTCTTCAAATCAGAAACTGTCTCTACTTCTGTAGCTTCTTTGTAGGCGTTGTTCCAGAAATCATATCAGAGTTGATAACGTTAGGTAATAACAGTGGCTTATAGACACGTTACTAGTACATTGTATATTAAGCTATTCCTCTGCGAATGTATTCAACAGATGTCTTTTTCTTACATATGTATGTACATTTCCAATTCCAACAGGAAGGGGGTCCGTTTATCGCCGGGAAAGAGTTCTCCATGGCGGATGTTTCGTTCTTCCCCGTGCTGGCTTACGTCGTGTGGATGGGATTCCAGCCGAAGAAAGCTTACCCACACCTGAACGACTACTACCTGGCGGTAAGATTCTCTTACAATACCTGTGCTCGATAGTACCATTTCCTTCAAATTCTGACCTTGACTTTATTCGAATTGCAACGGGGCAACAAGCTGGCATTGTGACCGCATACACATACATGTAGTTACATGTACATATACAGTACAGATTGAACAAACGTAAATACAATCAAATAATGATGTCAGCAAGTAACATCAAGTATTAGGTAGAATAAAATGGCTATACACTTTGAATACAGTAGCAGCTGGAACATAACGTTATATCAAATTTTGATGGGATTATATAATTGACACATGACACAAATTTGTTCAGTAACGTTAAACATGAGACTTTATGTATATTACGGTATGCATCAAAATTTACACGTTTACAATGCATAAATCACGAAGGAAAATTTTAAAGCTTGCTAATGACAAATGAGTGCTGCTGAAATTTCACAGTCGGATCAAATAATTTGTTGCTATATTTTACAGAAGGAATAAAGTTTTTTTGTTTCATTTTCCACAGGTCCGTGACCGGGAGACTGTCCAGGCAGTCTGGCCGGTAGACTGGAACAAACCATGTCCAGAGAAGGACTTCCTCTACTTGGAGGAGTATTTGGAAGAGGACGAGGAAGAGCCTAAACCTAAGGCCAAGTCTAATGATAAGGGAAAGGCGAAATGGAAGGGAAAAGGGAAGGGGAAGGCAAAGGGAAAGAAATAGAATATTTGGTCAACGTTCTCCAGATGTAGCCTCTACCAGGCTCCGTGGATCGGTGGTCGATCTAATTGTAATTGCATCTAATTGTAGAAATTGGACAACTTGAGAGTCAATGTTTTAGTGGCCGGCCGACTCCCCTAGCGTGCTATTGACTCTCAAGTTTTTCTACGATTAGACCACCGATCCACGGAGCCTGGTAGATGCTTCTCCGGATGTTGGATAACAAATCAATTACAAGAAGCTGCAAGAGTTGATTCGAATGTTCAAAAATTACCCGGACAGTTTTTGTAAGCTGGATTTGAGTTAAAACGTTGTAACGTTATCTTGTGCGCAAAGCACAGTTACAGTAATGAGAACACTTCAAGCAAACTTCTGTTGTGTGCAAATAGTATCTACACACACGGGAATTCGAATATGAACAAATTGAGATGTTGTTTTAAAAATGCTACTTTAACATGACATATTGGCAATGTTGACAATATTGTGCCATAATGATGGTCTCAAGAGAGACAGATTACCTGTTTCCGTGTGTTGAAAATAAAGTTCTTATCATGTGACCTGCCTTGCATATGGACCTTACTGTTTTTTTGTTACAACTTGTACTTAATCCAGTGGGTATGTATGAACAATAAAGGCCTTAATTCACTATGGTGACAAAGTTGAAATAAAAACATGGAACAGATACATGAAATATGTTAACCAACCAACGCAAGAATAGTAAACAGAGCAGGAGTAACGGGATGGTATATCCTTTTTTCCGTCTGCCCTGTTCACTTGAAATAGTACACATACGTACACGATACAGATATACAATGATACGGCTACAAAAAGCATTACACAGCACTCTCACTCACACACTCACTGCGGCGAGCTCGCTCGGAGTCTCCACGTTTCTAGTTTCCTCCACCTCTTTGTCATCCATCGCTGCGGGAAGTTGCTGCAGGTCCAAACCGCTGTCTTCAGCAAGCTGCTTAAAGTATGACTTCCGCGGTCTTCCCCTGCCTCTGTTTCTGTGATTCGGACTCCACAGTAACAGCAGGCTACTAAAAAACGCATCCATATTTGTAGTGAATTGGAGTTCGTCCGGGTCAGGAACAAGGCAGGAACATTAGATATGTTTTGACGATCGAATCTTGCGGATGTGAGGTTCGAATTATAGTACGTAACGTTAGGTGTAAGTTTTGATAGCCTTTTTAATGGTGTCAATTTAGTTATATTTGAGCGCAGTTTAAGAACTCAAGTATGGACTGTCAACGCGTTCCGTGTGGGATTCATGATTTTTCTTTTACTTTTTGAAAGTAAAGAATTATATAGATTTGTGTGTTACACTTAGACTTGTTCGTTGGTAGCTTGAGTCGATAGTTTGATCTCCAATACATATACGGATATTTGTTGAAAGTGGTGGCATTGATGTCATTACCGTGTAAGGAAAGAAAAGAAATGATAGACGAACCCAGAGTTTCTCTCCGGTAAGTTAGTGGTAATTACAGAGATAAGCCATCGGTCTATGTGGAGTATAATAATCAAGAATATACTAGTATAGTATTAAGTGGTACATTTTTTTAAGCATAGAGATCAAATTATCCATGCATGGGTGTGGAGTGATCATACCACTGACCAGTATTTCATTATTTATTCCTTTTTATTGCGATACCCTTTATCCCAATATAGGGTTAGTCTTCCATGGTACCGGTTCGAGATTCGAACAATAAAACATACATATACACGTACGTACGCCAAAGTTATACTATACTACGCTCCTGACAGCGTGGCTTCTCCGCCACGTACACGCAAACATATATACAGCATTATATACAGATAAGAAACAAAGGAAACATAAACAAGCATAACACAAAATGTATGGATAAAAAGCTATAGCTATTAACGTTAACTTAACTTGAGATCAAATGGTCGATTGTCTTTATAAATTGGGATACTTGACAGGGATTTGCTGTTTGGTGGTAGGGTATTCCATAGATTGATTGCACGGTAGAGAAAAGTTTAATTTTTCAGTTTGTTTTTGGCTTGGAAAATTAGTGTTATAAGCCATATCAATGTATAAATGTACAATAAAGGCAATCATCATTATATAATTTAGCAACTAAGATGGCCTTTCACATTCAAAAATGAGATTTCTAAATGTTGTCTGGGGAACATTTGAAGTAAGATAATTGGATATGATTTACCACATGAAACATCATAAATACTTGCATCTGGTGAGATAATACCCGCCTTGTCTGTAATTCAATGCGTGATGTAAATTTGTCAGTGCTGATTTATGTTGTCTTCCTTTAAGTACTGTCTACCAGATCTCCATAGCTCCAGACGAGACAGTGTCTGGGAGAGTTGTCTGCAGATGAACTCATGACCTGTTCTTTCAGTCAAGTCGTGCCGTCAGTGGTCACATGACCACGTTGTCTGAAGACGGTGATCCAGATTGTAACTAGTACATCCAACGACCTACTTCTCAGACTACTCTGCTGCTATTCCAGCCACAGGCAACAACTACAGTAACTCACTATCATGGCGTCTACGGAAGAAATGGTTCTGTACTACGAGTCAGGCAGCACGCCCTGCATGTCGATCATGCTAGCCCTGGAAGAAAAGGGAGTCAGCTACACCAAGAAGGAGGTGAACACGGAGAAAGACGAAGACATTGCGATGCTTGAGGAGGTGGCCGACAGAGATGAGGTAGGCTGTCTTCCATTCACACATTGAGAAAATCACATATCGTGTCTTATGTTCAATCTGCAAGCTTCTATCTCGGGCTGATTCGTTTCTGTAGCATAATTTGGTTGTGATTTTCTGGTACATGTGTAATCCATGCATTTTGTAAGTCCGCCTTATATCTCCTCAGGCCCCCTTTCACAAGACGGCAATGGCGCTGCGCTTTTACTGCGACCTAAATATGATATGTGTAACCTTCGATTTCACACTTGGTATGTCATACAAGACGTAAAAGTGTAACAAATATTTATTTCTTTTCTATACAATTCGTTGAGCGATCTGTCAAATTTTAGGTCACAGAGAGCGCGCGGCGAGAGCGCCGTCCTAGTGGAAAGGGGGTATTACTAACCATATATCAACAAATTTCAAGGCAGATTTACCAGTGACATAAAATACATGTAGTATCTAAGCTGACCAAGGAGTGCAGCTGGTCAAAGGGAGTCATCAGCCACTGGGAGCCAAACACACTCCTGGGCCGGCTTAACTCCTCTGGCAGCTTTTGAAACTACATGTATGTTATTTTACTCTAGGATCTGCTCGGAGAGTAACCCATACCTAACTTGTTCTACTTTGCAGCCTCCGGCCCTCCTACACGGTGATAATGTGCTGTTTGACGAGGTCGTTCCAGCCTGTCTATACTTGGAAGTACGTATGATCTATTTATTATATATCATATGTATAAAGTATATTTAATCACTTTAGCTGAGACATTTGAGTACATCGAATTCAAGAATTTGACAATCAAACTGACTGTACCAAAACCGTAACAACATTTTCACCATTATTGTTACCAAGAAGCTAAATACGTATTATTATATGTATATGTTTTGTCTTTGTTGTGACCTTTGCTGAGCAAATAAATTTCTTCGTCCATCCATTCATTCAGAATCTTCTTGGCAATTATTTGGAATTCTTTTGGGGAGGAAAATAGTTAGATAATTACAGTTGAAGTCAACATTTCTTACCCATTTTGCAATGTTTCCGTGCATTAAGATACTGGAAGAACTCACTCTCATATTCTTGCAACAGTCCTGACTTCATCAGCAATGTTTACATTTACAACTATCTTAAGAAGCGAGAAGAAGTCGAACCTGTACATACTAGCATACATTAGACTTTGTAGTTACATGTAGTAACTTAAAGATAACTCTTTCTTACTTCACTAGAACTAGTACCCAGACTATTCAGAACTACTCAGAACTTTATCATCTTGACCTGTACTTAGCTTGTGTGAGCAGAAACGGATAATAAAGGTTTTCTTCATCATCATCATCATCAATACAAATTTGACCCAAAATCTAACACATGAATGTGGCATCGTCCCTGCAGAAAGTCTTCGGCAACAACCGCCTGATTCCCGAAGGCGCGGCCCAGCGAGCTCACGTCATAAAGCGCATGCTCCAGGCACAGAAGATCGGGGTGGGGGACACCTGTATCGACGAGTACTGGGAGGACGACGACGAGGAGGAGGGTGATGACGACATGGTAAAACCACTTCTAAACATTGGGATGAAACTGTGTAGATGCCGCAATCAGTCCAAGAAACATAGCGTATAAGTAAACATTGATAAACGTTTGATTGATGTAAAGATCATTCAACTAGAATTTTTTGGAGGTCATGGGGAACATAGACATGTTTATGTCCGTTCTAATTTGAAAGGTGATTATTGGAATTCACAATAAGCCATTTGTTTCGTTGATTGATGTACTATGTATACTGCATGTAATTGTCTTACGTGACATGGCGTTGCCGTTCAAGACAAGCTTGTAACTCTAGGTTTGGTTGTACCATTGACATTGCTTACTAGTATTTGTACACAACATTTTTTAATACTCGGTCGAATACCGATAATGATGATGTACACGCCAATGTAGCCAACTGACTGGAACATTTTGTTCTCCAGGATGAGGAAAAGGCTGACGCACTTGACGAAAAGGAAGATAAGGAAGAACTGGCCGAAGAGCTCGAACACTGGGAGTTCTATTTGAAACAGGTAAGAAGGAATATGTTTCTTTATCCCAAAGTATGACAGCTTGAGTTATGAAGTCTAGTCACATGAAATAAAAATGAAAAGATGGTCATTTAAGCGGCAGACGAGCTAGGAGGTCTCTCTTTAATGTTTTAAATCTTTAGTTTGACCCTTTTTACACAACCATTGCTTTATTCTCACCGACCGTCTCAGTGACCGCCTGTCACCTTCTTCGTGGCAATTCTGATTGGTTCACATCGTACTGCAGGACAGGTGTCGCTGCTCACAGTTCAGATGTGGTCACAAAACGTAAAATATTTACTATTTACATATGACAGGCAAATTCGATGACGTACTAACCTGATGAAACTATTCACAGAAGATTTGAGCATATTTCCAAGCCATAGTATCATTTGACATATTCAAAACTATAACCTTCTAAAATTAGATATCACTTCTAACATGGGACTTGTTTTGCTTACAGGGTACTTACATCGCGGGGTCAGAGTTCACCATGGCGGATTGTGTGTTCATCCCAGTCCTGACCTACCTCGTGACGAATGGACTAGACCTGACCAAGAAGTACCCGCTGTTGCACAAGTACTACACTCTGGTGAGCGACGCTTCATTTCTAGTCATTTCTAAGACATTCAGTCATAAGTTTGCCACTTCCACGAAAGCAAAGCATCCAATTTGCTTCCATAATCTACCTCTTAGGAGGAAGTTCCACGCTGAGAGCTTCTTTCCTTGAACTACATCGTTATGGAATAAGCTTCCACGGACCTGTGGAGTACATGGGGTACAGTCTGAAACTGTTTAAGTCAAGGGTTAACAGACATCTCTCTTCACAATACAGTATAGTAACCCAAAACGTTTCAGTGGCTCCATGAGCCTTGTTTTTGCGATGAATCCTAAGTAAATAAATATAAAGTTAGCACTGTCGCTACGACCATTTGTAGTCAAAGCAACATTGTATTGTTCTGTAGGCGATGATATTTTGTCACTAAAACCCAGGTCATTTTATACTGCCCTCTTCTTTCCCTCAGCTGTTTCTCTTTTTAAGATGAGCTCAAAACTAGGATATACATATATCATCTTTATCGACACAACAAAATTACAGCGACTTTCGTAAGGTCTGCTACAAACAAGTGTATACTCAGTTTGAATTACCTACATGAATATCAACGAATAAGTAGCTTTGCAATCATTAGAAATACCATATTTTAGATAAACTGATTCTGACTATTTTGTCAACCATTATCATATTCATCTTTATACCCACAGATCAAGGAGCGGCCGTCTGTCGTGGAGGTTGGGAAATATCACACGATAGATGAAGAAGGCATCTTCAAGGAAATGCCAGCTACTGGCGTCTTGGGCGGCCTTGGCGACAAAGTGAAAGACTTCTTCGGGAAACTAGGCAAGAAGTAGCGGCTCAAGACATACTATATCCTACGTTACCATGACATTTTTACATAGACTCAATATGTGCTCAAATTTGCTCATGACAACGCATGTCATAAGCATCTTTTGGGAACCTAGCGGTTAGAAAGCAAGTTTGTACATTCTTGTTCGGGTTTATTTTGTAGTTTTCAGACATGACATTTCTATCTGACGGCACCATAAAAAAGTGAACATAACGGTCTCTTATCCAAGTATCTGCTTAGAAATATTGAATATCGATGCGATCATAAGTTGTTTTTATTGGTGACAACATCTAAGGCTACATGAATGACACAGTAACAAATATTGCCCTGTCTTTACCAATCTTCACACGATTTATCAAATACTTGGGGCTATCTGTTCTCAAAACGAAATAAACTTATTCGTACATCACTATATGAACAGTCTCGGTGGTGATTTCACAACAGAATACAATTCCACGTGTAAGCATGAACAGCTATTTCTTTTTCTCATCCTTTCCTCTGAATAAGCATACACAAAGAGAGTCAACATTTGTTCTGATGACCAACAATGTGTTGTGGAATTTCTTTTCAAACTATCGTTTCTCGTGGCTCTAAAAGTAGCAAAAAGGAGGATTCACAAAGCGCGGCATAGAGATGATCGTACTGTAAGAATTATAACAAAGAAGAAAACATCTTATTATTATTAATAAGATTCCCTCATAATTTGCCTCGTCGGGAATACATGCAGAACTCACCCCGCAACTTGACTTTTCTACCTCCATGAAAATGGAGGTATTGTTTTAGGTGTGTCTGTCTGTGTGTGTGTTTGTTTGTTTGTGTGTCCGGATAGGCGCCCTAAAAACAATGGAATAAAAATGGAATAAACAATAAACAGGAATTTTGCGATACATCAATCCAGCATCTCATAAAAGTTTAAAATCGTCGCCGAGGCCTCGCTGAATTTTTAAGCGCAGCTGAAAGTGCCCCGCGAACGCCGGCTGCGCTGCTAAACATCGTCCAAATCCTACTCTCCAAGCAGAGGTTGAGTCGCGTAGATATACAGTATGTAGTAGTAGTCGGAAAAATTACACTGTCGCTCCTCTTAAACTTAGCACCTAGGTACAAAATGCCCTGAATGTGTCAAAGTGATTAAATTTGATAGGCTTGTGCCGTTACGATCTGAAGCAGAGGTAAGAGGAGCGCCAGTGTAATTTTTCCGACCACTACTATATCTACGTGACTCAACCTCTGCTTGGAGAGTATCCAAATTCCGGTTAATCGCAAAAACGCCGGTCATACTCCGCCGGAAAATGCCAATTCGGAGTTCGCCGACAAGTCGGCCGAGCTAAATTCTTGATTTGTAAAGGGGACTTTATAAGCTGCTACCCGTTGTTCCAGTTCCCTCAGTTCTTGGTTGTCTGTGCCATCATTCATGGTCCCTAAATATATGTCATCGATATATCGCACAGACAACTCTTAAGTCTTCTCCTGTTGACAAAGTACAGTCTGACAAAATCATGTCGGAGACCGCCGAAGTTATCCTGTATTACGGGCCTGGCAGTGTGGCCTCTCTGACACTTATGATCGTCCTGGAGGAACACCACCAAAGTAGTGGACGAGAAGAAAAACAGCAAGAAACTCAAGAAGCTCAACCCGAGGAAGGAGGTAAAGTGGGCTCGTCGTCTCATTGCACCGTATGCATAGGGTCAAGTTAACTTGAAATGTGTGCTAGATAGATATATAGATGGTTTGTTGCGCAACAATTTCATCAGTGACTATGTATGGCAATGTACAGATAACAGAGGTTACAGTCTGTCACTACACATATACGTTATATTACAACAATTTCAGTTACTACAATACTAGTGGACTATATCGAGTGGAATCTACAGTAGGTAATAAAGGGAACTATTGCACACATCGGACTGAGTATTTCTATGCTACTTTGCAACATAACATTTGTCAAGATTCATTTAGGAATGGTACAGTTTCTATTTTGCATGGCGTGATAAATGTATTGACCTAGGTGGATAGATATGGAATCATGACATGATAAGAGTACATTGAAGGTTTCACTACTTGTGTGTGGTAGAGATACATTTGACGTACATGTATATAGAGTCATGTTCACTTGCACTGACCAAGGAGGTTAAAAAATGTATCCTCCTTGCACTGGCGGACACTAGATTTCTGTTGTTCTCCAGATCCCTGTCTTGAAGCACGGCGATGTTGTTATACCTCAGTGCCTTGCTGCATGCATCTACTTGGAGGTGAGTTTAGCTAATAGAAATAATGTGTATACTAGGGCTGGGGATCGGTACAGTGTACCGGTACAAAACCGGTTTTTTCGTATTGGACCGGTCCAGAAAAACCGGACCTGAAAAAATTAGGTAGACCGGATGTTGGACCGATTAGAAAATTACCAGATTATTTTATCAGGCATTCACACGTTTTGGCGCTTGCAGGTGGAAGAAAATAACAAGAGTGAAGTAGAATAGAGTTTATGGTAATTTCTACCACATTTTACAGCCAACCGTACAGGTGCAGTTAGCGTTGTAGGATTTTAAAACGCCAGTGTAAGTCTAATACTCCACCAAGTAGATCTCTTTGTAGTGAAATGGACCATTGGTATGAGTCATACTGAATCAGGTCCAGGTTCAGGTCCGGAACTGGACCTGATCCTCTGGACCTGAACCGGACCTGAATTTTCTGTACCGGTACCCAGCCCTAGTGTATACCCTTTTACTGAACTTTCTACAATGTGTACAAATCTTGTCTGCCTTACACTCACACATCCGATCAAAAGTATACAATAACTTTTGCACATTTGCCCTGGAAGTCAGCGGTCGGATACTGGTACTCTTTTGCTGGCTTCGAACATTTTCACGAACGTTTCTTTCCAGTGTTGTCTGTGGAAACATATCATAGGTTATTTTCAGCATATTCAATGGGTCAGGGTTCAACTTCAGTCGCATTGCCATAGAAATGCAGCCATCTCTTATTCTATTGAAGTCGAGTCTTTTAGCTGGAGTAATATTTACCAGACGATCATTGGCTAGAGATATGAAAGTGATGCGGTTCATATATATCGAAAGATTGATCAATCTGTACGTGTACTTTTACCTGATATGTTGCATTGTTCTAGGAAACCTTCGGAGGCACCAAACTGATTCCTGATGATGACATCACGAGCGAGGCCCTGGTGCTACAGCGCATGTTCAGTGCACAGAGTATCGGGGTGGGAGACACGACCATCTGCAGCTACTGGGCGGACTATGACGACGAGGATGATGATGATTACGGACCGGAAGATGTAAGTCATGGTCTCTACTAGGGCTGGGTACTGGTACAAAACCGGGTTTTCTTATTGGACCGCGGTCCAGAAAAAACGGACCTGAAAAAAATCGGTGGACCGGATGTACCGAATGGAACAAGCTTGATGTCACAGTTCGCAGCATGGGAGCTGTGTCGTCGCACCAGTCTGACCTATTGTCTTTCAAACAGCTACTTGTGAAATCTACTGTTGATAGATTCAGAAGCCACTTTGTATCCGATAACCTCTGTGCCTGGTCTACTGCATGTAAGTGCGCCTCCTGTCAGGATTTTAGGGCTCGGTAGTCTGATCGATTGTTTATGTCGTTTAGTATTAATCTTAATCTGCTGTATTTATTGTATTTTTATGTCGAGGCGAGGGCCAGTAAAGGTGTCACCACCTGTTCCCCCGCCCCTTCCACTTGTTTGGTGAATTTTAATAAACAAATAAACAAAAGTAGGACCTATTGGAAAATGGACAGATTATATGATCAGACATTCACACGTTTCGAGGCTTACCGGTCGAGGAAAATAACAAGAGCGAAGTAGAGTAGAGTCTATAGTCATTTCTACCAAGTTTTACAGTCAACAGTACAGTGACAGTTAGCCTTGTATAGTAGGACTGATAGCCATCGAAAATTTGGAGGTACGTGTACTTACCTTTAATACAATCACTGATTGATGAAAATTCCTATTAACTGTGAACATACGTGACTAATAAATCTCTTCAACGATAGCCTTGTAGGGTTTTAAAACGCCAATGGAAGTCGAATACAGATTTCTTTGTTGCGAAATGGACCTTCGTTTTGATTATCGTCCATTCACAAGTTCTTACATACAGAATCAGATTCAGGCCCAAACATGGACCTGATCCTCTGGACCAGAACCGGACCTGGACCTGAATTTTCAACGGTCACCAACCCCTAGACTGTACCAAACTGACTACGCTGGCTTTTTATATTAGAATGATTTGCCAGAGGAGTATGCTACCAGAAGGGTTGGTCGGGGAACTAATATTATAAGTGTGGAATTACTCCTCTGGCCAATTGGCCTAATTCTACGATCCCGTAGGAAGGCCTGGTGGAGGCTATGTACTAGTAAATCATGCTTCCGCTTACACATGCTGTTAGCTAGCTAGCTTGAAAACTATAGCGTTCAATATGTTGTACTTGCTATTGCGAGCTGATTCCCCATAAAAATGTCCCTAAAACATGCATAGACTTCAGTCCACAAAAATTTAAAGCTGGCATGGTGAAATTTTAGATTCTGAAATGTGCCTTTTTTATGTCCGACTTTTGCCCACTACCGTTCATCGTTACTCACGTCAACTTTATGCTTAGTTTGATATACATGTACTTATTATATTTCTTGTTGTTTGTCAGGAGCAAAATAAAAAGAAGGATCCAGATGAGAAAGATGCCAAGGAAGATCTGGCGGAAGAACTCATGATTTGGGAGGAATATCTGAAAGAGGTGAGTTCACGCGTACGGTTTCGCGCGGATCGCAGTATGAAAGACAGACAGAGATATTCCTTTCGGTCACTCAACGGTTATTTCATCCAGATTATGATTATCTGTTGGATCACTGTGGTGAAAGACAGACCAATATTCGTCCGACAGTGCAAGGATACCCTGTTATGGCTGTCATCTTTTTAGAATCAGTCTATACTTTTGCTGTTTATGGACATTCCAGGAATCATTTGATGTTTTGCAACTGCAAGTTGAAGTGAGGGGTTGATACATATCTGACCCTTTAATACCTCCCTCATGACCTCAATGAAAAGCGGCCTACAGGCTGATTTGAGCTTCTCATGAATATATAAAAGTTCAAACAAACAGGTACGATTTTAATAGGCGATAACAGTGCAGTGTCTTGTGCCTCAGTTACTTATTTTCGAGTGTGTTCTACGGATAATGAATGTCACAAATTTTCTCACAAATATATCTTACATCTTTAACAGGAAGGGGGTCCATTTATCGCCGAGAAAGAGTTCTCCATGGCGGATGTTTCGTTCTTCCCCGTGCTGGCATATGTCGTGTGGATGGGCTTCCAGCCGAAGAAAGCTTACCCAAACCTGAACAAGTACTACCTGGCGGTGAGATTCTCTTACACTTACTGTAACCGTTTCCTTAATAATCTGATGGGATTATAATTGGCAGAAGCACAAAGTTTCATCAGAAAACATTAGCCTTTTATCGAAGCAACATTCACACATTTACAATCAAGCTCCGTTGAACTTTTTAAGGAAAGGGAATTCTTACTAATAATTACAGACGTGTTTCGTTAGTTTCACAGTCGGTTCCAAAATGTTTGTTATTGGGCTTTCATTTTCCACAGGTCCGTGACCGGGAGACTGTCCAGACTGTCTGGCCGGTAGACTGGAACAAACCATGCCCAGAAAAGGACTTCCTTTCTTTGGAAGAGCATTTGGCTGAGGAAAAGCCTAAGCATAAGGGTATATTGAAGGCAAAGGGAAAGGCGAAGTGGATAGGGAAGAGGAAAAGCAGACGGGTTAGATTTGCTACAAAGGCGTCACTTTGGCAGTTTCGAGACTAGGGTCTCATTGGAGACAAGAAGACAAAGAAAATGTTTGTGTGTGTTGAAAAGTTCTCACAATTACCTCCATGAAAAATGGTGGTATAGTTTTTGGTGTGTCTGTGTGTGTCTCTCTGTGTGTCCGGATATTTGTGATCAGCATAACTTTAGAACCTCCGGATGGATTGTAATGATACTTGGGTAGGTGTTTGGAAGACAAAGGTCAAAGTCGGTTTTGGGCCCCCTGGTGTGTGACCTTGGTACTGCAACAGAACTTCGATTGTTTGTATCTTTTCACCTGGACGCGCTATGGTCTTGATTTTTTGGTGGGAGATAGCTTGTGGCGTAAGGAAGCGGGTATATAGGTTTGGGCCCCCTAGCGGCATGCTCTGGAACAGCAGGGACAATTTTGGATCTTCCAAGCAGCATAACGGAACATAGGAACGATGGCAGTCCATGATATTCAACACATAAGTATGTTTGGTAGAGATGTACATGATGAAGTATGCAATTTGGACCTAATTTGTATACTTAATTAGGAAAATCTATATTTCCAGTATTTTCCATTATAGGACTCAAATACATGTAACATATGTACTTTGTGGCAGGTGGAAGATTAGCAGATACCAATTATGCAAAGTCTCTAATTTGCATTATCAATGTTAAAGTGTCCCAATTCTTCTGGGTACATGTAGTAAATGATCGGATTATGAACATTGTGACATGTGTAAGTTAGTCAAAGGTGTAGACAACCAAGCATAAATTATGTAGATATGAAAGTCATTTGTATTATCAGAGCTCCGAACTCTTGTTCTTGCGGTACTTAGAAGTTAAGTTAAGTTGAGCATTATTAGATATAAATCATGCAAATCGGGGCCTAGTTTAATAATTAAGAGCAAATGCTACAATATTCTTCTTTACTAAAAAGAGACTTTCATACTTTGAACAACTTGTTTTTGTTTTGGTCTTTGTGTTCGAACCTATAGATCAAGATCCTTTTAATGGCTAGTCTGACATATTTGGCATGTCTTCTAAGTAAAGAGGGTATCAAACACCTAAGTATACCATGAACACCATAAATGTTTAGTGGTGTTCATGGAGGACTGTGTCATACGGACCCTTGTTTTACTTTTTTTAACGCACTGTTATCTTTGAAACATATGAAATGTAATCTCTACCAAGGTAGAGAAAACATGAGCCTTTAATCAATGGTGTACGGATGTTTACTCAATCTTACAGATTGGTCCCTCTCTTTATCACCGGTAGCTACTTTGTCTGATAATCAATACAGTAACCTTTAGAGGCCCCTCTGAAACACATTGACAATATGAACATAGTTCAGACAGTGTATACCAAGAGACAACAGAGAGAGAATAGTTTTCACGACTGCTCAGCAGTTTAATTGATAAAGCAAGAAAAGTGTTACACGTTGAGAGATGCGCTTGGAAGGATTTGGATTAGATGATTCAACATCTTTGTGCAGAGCAACTTGTCAGTCGACTGGGACAAAGTTGCTTCGACCTGGCAGTGGCTCACGGTCACATCTCAGCCACTGATGCAGAAGTACCCAGCCGGGCCGTCTTCAACACAGGTCCAGCCCGGACCGCAGGAGGACTCGGTGCAGAAGCCAGAACGGGCCGATTTCGTTCCACTCGGTACTGTAATATAAAAGGCATCTTATAATATTGTCTGTTTAGATAGGATAAATCCTGTGTATGTGTATGTACATTTTCTTTATGCATATGTAGGTTACAAAATTTGAAGCAAACTAGCAATAAACCAAGAGGACAAATTTATTTGGTCATCGATAATTCCGGTCTATAGCAAATAGCAGTTTTAATACATATGAATACTGCATTGGAAACCACCCACATTATAGTTTATGTGTCTTTGGCGTTTTTATGAGGTGAACATATTTGTATCAGTTACATATTACAATTATCATCGCCTACGTAGAAAAGAAACTGCCTTGAGTGGGTAAGTACGAAACAAATTGTACCTGCACAATGGACACCGTCAAGTTCGTTCTCACAGGGCCAGCCAAACGGACAGGGGTCGGGATCACAATGATTGACTGGAATGAATTGAAAGAGTGTAACCCATGCCAATATGCATGTAAGTAGATTTCAGAGTAAACCCATTCTTATCATGAGCGTGGATGAACTATGATAACCTACGCTGAAGAAAATGTCAAGCTGACTGCACATCTAAGTAAAATCCCAGTAAGATAACAGATTTACCTGTCTCACAGAAGGTTCCGGTGTATCCTAGAGGGCATGTGCAGAAGGCAGTGGAATCGTCAAAACACGACGAGCATTTTCCTCCATTCTGGCATACATTCGACTGACATATCCAAACGTCTGACAGAAATAAATGACATGACAAGATAAAACATACATCGTCTATAGGCAAAGTCATGCCTTTTGGCACAAAAATGTTTGCGGGACGCTATTTGGAATATGTTTGGTCCAAATGCCAGGTGAAGCATGTAGAGGGTGAAAAAAGAAACAACAGGTAGGACAGTACTAGTTACTTACTAATGTAAGGGAGTGACAAAGAATGACATCTAAAATGCTTGTTACTTTATCGCAGAAGTACTAACGGTATATTAATTTTAATGATCTATCATGTACACAACATGAAGTCAAAAGAAGTGAGTATCTTCCCACTAGATTCGCAGACGTAATGATGTCGCTGGTTGCATGACTGGTAGGTTCCCATGAAGCCCACGGAGCTGTCCAGTAGTACACACACGTCAAAGTAAGCGTCGCTGTTCTGGTACATCCAAGAAGTAGCTTTCAAACATTGTAGAAATAAAGATTAGTGACTACATAACACCACAATGGTGAATACTATGAACGAGCTAGGGTCAAGATCCCTCTC
>NC_049984.1:19360507-19361885 GCF_000003815.2 Branchiostoma floridae | reverse complement strand
TCAACAATATTATGTTCATCAAGGTTTGAGTCCCGCCCAAAAGTTTCCTAATGCTACATGTATATGTCACAGTGGAAATCACGATCCAGGAGAATCGCCGATCCTCCTAGGAGAGATCGCGATCGGAGTCTCTCCTAGGAGAAACTACGATAGATATAAGAAACAGATCCCGATCGCAATCTGTACTAGTAGAATCGGCGATTCTCCTAGTACAGATTGCAATCGGGATCTCTCCTAGGAGAAACTCCGATCCAAACTCAAACGATGCTAAGATGTATGAAACAGCAATAATTTTTTTTATAAACAATGATTTTATTCAGTTTCAAATGCAAACCTACTAACTCATTACCAACTACACTCAAGCCTACTTCTGTACTTCTACAATGTTAACTTCACCGAAGACTACCACACTTGAGTCACTTCTGCAACTTTACTCAATGCACACTTCTACTCAATGCTACCTCACTATTGTCACTTCTACAACTATACTCAAGATACCATACTGGTCTCCTTCTTCTTTCGTGTCATCACTACTGGCGTCACTACAACTATACTAAGGCAACCACACTATCATATAGTATATAGCATCATTTTTCTAACAGCATATTCAACATTACCACATTTGTGTCTTTCCCAGAACTATACTCAAGGATACTACACTATTGTCACTTTTACAACTACATGACACTCAAGGATACCAGACTTGTGTCACTTCTACAACGTTAACTACACTAAAGTCTGACAAGTGAAATTGTACTGATCTGAATAAAAGTGAAACTGTAACATCTTGAAACTGTGATTGATATTTTGGCATTTTGATCACTTTTCAGTTGTTATTTTTCTTCCAAAGTTGTGAAATGATTCTATATCACCTGTTGGTGTCTTTCACATATTATAAGATTTTTGCCACTACTTTAAAAGAAATTACTTTATCAGAAATTACTTTATCAGAAAACATACTCACATGAAATTTACCATGAAAGTGATGCTATATACTATAGTGTACCTTGAGTAAAGTTGCAGAAGTGACTCAAGTGTGATAGTCTTCGGTGAAGTTAACATTGTAGAAGTGACACAAGTAGGCTTGAGTGTAGTTGGTAATGAGTTAGTAGGTTTGCATTAATACCGAATAAAATCATTGTTTATCAAAAAAATTATTGCTGTTTCATACATCTTAGCATCGTTTGAGTTTGGATCGGAGATTCTCCTAGGAGAAATCCCGATCGCAATCTATACTAGGAGAATCTCCGATCCAAACTCAAACGATGCTAAGATGTATGAAACAGCAATAATTTTTTTGACATCAGTGATGTTCGACGGAGTTAGCGCACCACAGCAGTTTCATCCCCCATGGCCCTCAAGCGTACTTGGGGCACTT
>NC_049984.1:19350787-19360164 GCF_000003815.2 Branchiostoma floridae | reverse complement strand
GGGAGGTACAGTTGTAGCCATTCTCTTCATCCGTGCACGTCCCTCCGGACATACAAGGACTGCTCGCACAACTGTCAATCACTGCAAGAAACCAACAGAGATAAAAAGACGTTACTTTTCTTTGCTTTACATTTTCTTTTGTCCTTTCTGTCTTTCTTAGTTTTTTGTTTGTTTCAGCATCAGCAGAATAATAGATAATACCTGTTTCACAGTTAACTCCAGTCAGCCTGGGGGGGCAGGTACAGCTGTAGCCGTTCTCCTCATCTTGGCACGTCCCCCCTGACATACACGGACTACTTGCACAACCGTCAATCACTACAGAAAAACAATAGAGTCAAGGATATAGGTTATCATTATAAACTATTTCTGTAGCAAACTACGAATTTTTCAGCATTTTTTATGCATGGTATGTCATGATATTACAAAGCAACATATGTGGTGGGTCTTGTCCGCAGCATCTTCATGTTGTAACTTACGTAATGTAAAGACTCAAAAGGCCATGTGTGTAATAATTGCAAGCCACCATACGTGCATCACAGTAAACGCCTGTCCAACCATCGTCACACCAACAGACGGAGTTGCTTGGGTACTGAACACAGTGGCCATGGACACACGGGGAGCTCCTGCATTGTGTGGCTGAAAAAAGTTAAGACAAAACATTGTACAATTGCGTCAATGACGCATATCGCTTTCAGTTGTGTTCATTCTAACTCTATGTGTAAAGCCTTTAAAGATACTTCGGGTTTCTACTAGTATTCTCTTGAGTTGATGTATTTAACTAGTGCGTACAATACGCAAATAGGTAACGTTAACATCTATTATCATAATACCGGTACGTTTACGACGATTTCTCTAGCCATACTGATTTGACAAACTGTCAACGCATCATTTTCTCCAGTTACATGTTGCTGTTATAGGTTACCCTTGCCACTTCTTCTGTGTAACTTTTCTGCCACTCTTGTCCTGCTAAAAGCGTAATATTGTAATTGTAACACGCCGCGGAATTACACGGCGAACGGGCGCGTGGTTGGGAGGGGGTAAAAATACCGGTAGGAAGAAACACGGCACAATTAACTGCCGCTATGTACACTTATACATCCTCTGATGTTCCTTCCTTTTCTGTCAGTAAATGCATAAAACATAAACCTGCATGAGCATACAAAATGTCATGAGAAAACGGACGTATACTGTCAAGAATTTTCATTTAACTCCTGTCCGTCACAACCGCTATGACGTAACACTTCACTGCTAGCGTAGATACAAAAATGGCGGGAAAATGGCTGCGTACGTTCAATTTTGCCCATTCAGTCGTAGATCCGGGCTATTATGCAACGGTTCTTCACACTTTTACATACGTTGTAGGTCACCAGCAGAAATTCAAGATTGTACGTTGTTGAATCATGTTCGTCTTGTGCCGTGAGCATGTGTAATTATGATCTATAAATTTGGCAATGAATGTTACAGTGTGCTCGTCCCACGACGAGCTGCCTACCTCGAAAAAAGATACTGAAAACTTTTGGCCTTGTTGTCTTCGAATGCATTTTTATCGATGCTTTGTAAATGATGTATTGGACACCTACATGTCTGAAGTGTGCACAGCTCAGAAATAACTATTGTTGCATGTGTAGATCTCTTTAAGTTCCAGTATTTTTAATCTACCGGTATAAGTCTTACTACCGGTATTATGCCAATGCATGTTACATACATAAGAATTCTACTTTTCCGAATAAGTGATTTATACGTATACTGAACAAGTCAATACCGACGAGTCGGTGACACATACTTAACTTTAATTTATCTGATTAAAAAGCCCCAAATATGCACCAACTCATTAGTGGGCATATCCGAAAATATGGCGATTGTGGTGGTATTTACGACTAGTATCGCAGCTACTCACTTTTGCGAAAAAAACAACAACAGTGGTGCTTAGTTTTATGCTTATTTTTATGTGTATTCTTTGGAGAAACTGTAGATGTAGATGTAGCAGTCAGGCTTGTTCTGGGCATATTTGGCAATGTTTATGCCTTACTGGAAGCGGGCGCTTTTTACATTTTCTCAACTGGCACGTTCCAGTCTGGTAAAGATAAAAAGCTACCGCTTCCAGGGATGGGTACAAAACAGCTTCACTATCTTCGTGGGCTTGGGGATTAAAGAACCAGTCATTTAATCATGTTCATTATGTACATGGAAATGTCCAATATACAGTACCCTCTTACCCGCACACAGGGCGTAGTGGTCGTAGATGTTACGTCCGGACACCGCATTGTTCTCTCCCCAATAGTCTACCCCGTAGCTGTATGTTAAGTGACCGTCGTCAGGCTGGAAAGGATAGAACACGAATGTGTCGTCCAAGGCAAGGCAGCGTTTGGGTTCGGTGGTTCCGCACAGTTTGGAAGAGAGCAGTACTGTGGTTGAACAACCGACACCAGCATGGTCAACTCTGATACAGCTAGAGGTCCAGTAAAAATGATCAGTACATGACCCATGGCCTGTGTACCAACACGGAAGGCTCATTCCCGCATGTTGACAGGTGCTCTGAACGTGAGAATTCCGCATGTCTCCTGCGACACGAACCTTGAAAAATACCCATCCGTCCCAGGTTGTCAAGTACTTTTGTTGGACTTGGAAAAAAAGACATGTTACGTAGATGAGTACACTAAATTAAACTGAAACTACCGAACATCTGCGTGTTAATACGTGGTATCTGAGTCATGACATTTCTACGACATTGCAGATGTAATGTAGTGTCTATGTCTAGAAGATACATATAAGGACACAATACAATTGATTTGACAACTGATAGCAAGTACACCAGCTGACAATTATTGCAAAGCTAGAACAAAGATTTTTCTTCATTCCTTAAATTAGTGCGTATTAAGGTAGTCTAGAGGTATGTCTGAGCAAGATTTCTTTCCAAAAAATAACCATCAATGTTAGTAGATATGTACTTCTATTTTTATAACATAACATACTTTGCCATCAAATGTTGCTATTTGTTGGCCAAATTTCAAGGTCATGGTAGCTGTTTCAAATTACACAAAAATTTCAAACTCTTCACAGCTTTTCAGATATCAGATAGTTGAAATTGTTGCACTTGTCGTCTACTTGGAAAAGGAATACTATATGTACATATGAAAACAGTCTGGTGCCCTTACCTCCACACAAGGCGTACTTGCCTTCGTAGTTTGCTCCTTGTATTCCCCATTGACTGGTATCAAGGTCCACACCCCAGGCACTGTCGTCCCTTTGCCAGTTCGGATAGTACACGAAGATGTCGTCAAGGGGCTGGCAGGCATGGGCTTCACTGGTTCCGCAAAGGGATTGAGACAGGACGGCTAGTGTTCGACAACTGGTAGAACCATGAATTTTGAGCCATTCCGACGGCCAGGAGTCGGAGCACGTCCCTGTATAGTAGCACGGCATCCTCATCCCGACGCTCTCACAAGTGGCTTTGACGTTGGCGTTGGTCATATTTCCCACGACAAGAACTTTATAGAAATCTGTTGCTCCTACGTGGCCTAGGTACCCTTTACGATAGAAGCGGAGAAGCAACGTTTTATTCTACAATTCAAAACACTGTAACCAAAAAAAGGCGGTCAAACCGACATGCTTGAGGTGCACTCTCACTGCATTTGGGGCACAGTTGAGACATCGCTAGGTTCATTCACTGCGGCACTGTTGTGTTAATTTTGCCGATTTTCTCTTGCACTCACACGGATGTGCAGCACTGTTGCCTTTCTAGACTAAATGAACATGCATGTTATTGGAAATCGCAGCGTTGTCAACTTATGAAAGACCACTGTATTGATGAATATTCCCCAAAATGAGATTTACAATGAAAGGGTTTCCCTTATGATCATGAATTAACAGGAAGACACCACCTTTGCAGGAGGGGGTCATAAGTATCAGAAAGTTTATGTATACACCTAGAGTCTCTGGGACATTCTATTTGTTTGGACAAAGTCAAAATCTTAGATGCGGAACAGGATTGCAGGAGGCAGTACACACCATACGAGTAGCCCACCGGCCCACCCTCAACAAAGACGGGGGCAACCCAGACGTTCTGATACTTATGACCACCTCCTGCAAAAAGGGTTGTCTTCCTGACGTCACTGCGGTCGACGGAGTTCGTCCGAAAATTTAAGGGGTAAGTCCCTATACTATATTTCAGTGTTGGGTGTACAGTGTTTAGCAATCGCTAGTGATTTCGCCCTAGTCTCTACCAGACTCCGGATCGCTGGAAAAATCGTAGAAATGGTAGAAACGGAGGAGTATGCCGGCTAGAGGAATATAGCCGGCTAGGGGAAGGGGGGGGGGGGGTGGCTGTCACAGTGGATCCACGCCGATTTCGCGCCCATGATGGAAAGTTTATTTGCAATTTCATACCCGAAGGCTAGTTGCAAGTACATGGTGCAAACATAGGTAACATACATGTGACAATGAACAGTGATAAATATTATTGTAAAAAGAGGCTCCTTGAATCCTAGATGTTGACTATTTCTAATCGTGTTAGATTCACGATCTTTATGGAAGCAGAGGAAGACAGAAAACCCACGTTTCTACAATCTGAGGGTTCTGCATGTGATTTTAAGAGGAAAGTGGCTTTCTGTTCGTCTGTGAATGTGGGGAAGTTGGATATGTCATTGTGGCTTCTCTAGACAAATTGATTCTTTCGGTTTGATTATACGTTGAACACTTCTCCTTTTGTAGCAAAAGTGCGTCTACTTGTATGGATTCCTTGTGTGTAAAATCCATTTGTGATGACAATTCGCAATTCCGGATAAGTAGAAACCACCTCGGAAGGAGATTCCGAAAAATCCGCATGGAATCCAAAGCGGATTAAAAACTAGGAAGGCCGGTATTTACTTAGGAGCAAATTCAGCTATTTTCACTCCGCTCTCTCCCTTTATGCAAAAATAGACTGTTCCAAAATTGAATTTGAAGGAATAAATCCCACGTGAGAATGACCCGTAACTACGGTGCTACTATACTATCAGTAGCACTGTACGGTAATCAAACTTGTATTTCTTGATTACAACACGCACACAACATGCTAGTGTTTCACACATTAACAAAGAGTGCACTGTTGTACTTCAAGAAAGAAAGTTTTATTTCACAAACCGTCAAACGGAAATTGTGATGTATTTTTTCTACAGGTGCAACACGTTTTCCCACCCTAAACTTTGGTAATACGTACCCACAGCAGACAATGGCGTGGTTATAATTTGACGTTTTCCTGCTTATTTACAAAAGACAAATATTTACCTTTGCCAGAATGGCTAAGGTTATGTGTTGGGCTTGTGAGTCTGTCTGTGTGCATGTGTTAACAGCATAACTCGAGAAGCCTTGGATGGATCCCGATAATATTTGGTAGGTGGGTAGGGGTTGGGAAAACGAAGGTCAAGTTCGTTAATGGGCCCCCTAGCGGCTTGCTAAGGTACTGCAGCAGAACCTCAATTTTGATATCTCGTCTTCTGGACATGCCGTGGTTATTATTTTTGAGTGGTAGATAGCCCCTGGAGCAGAGAGTAAGTGTTGTACGTTTGGACCTCTTAGCGGCTTGTTTGGAAGTGCAGTCGCCGATTTCCTTTCAAACTTTGGACGAGAATAACTCGAGAACATGTTGATGGATCGTCATGATTTTTGGTATGTAGATAGCCCAAAGTAACAATGTACATAATGGATACTAATTATGCAAATCAGCAACTAATTTGCATAACTAATGAGGAAAGTTTATAAATCCACTGCATTTCATGATAGGACTTTCAAACTTCTCACATATATAGATGAGAAAGAGAGAAATATCAATGCATGTTGATTATGCAAATTAAGGCCTCCTTTGCATAATTAATGAGAAAATATAAACGCGTTGACGGATCGTCATGATTTGGTATGTAGATAGCCAAAGGGAAGACTTACATGATGGAATTCTAATTATGCAAATCGACGCTTAATTTGCATAATTAATGAGGAAAATGTGTAAATCCACTGCATTGCATTATAGGACTTTCAAACTTGTCACATGTGTAGCTGAGAAAGACAGAAATATCAATACATATTAATTATGCAGATGATGATCTCATTTGCATGATTAATAAAAAATATTTATAAATATAAATAAGTTAACAGCTAATTTGCATAATTAATGAGGAAAGTTGATAAATCCACTGTATTCCGTGATAGGACTTTTAAACTTGTCACATATGTAACTGAGAAATATGGCTGAGAGTAAGAGGTGTATGTTTGGGTCCGCTAACATCTTTCCTTGAACTGCAGGAGGCGGGTTAGTTTCCTACTTTAAAAGATAATAAGTCAAGAAGGGATTGAAAGGATCATCATGATTTTTGGTATGCTGACAGCTTAAGTGATGCTTGATACAATTAAATAGTATGTGAATAGGGATCTAATTTGTATAAGCAATGGCAAAATGTTATGAACCAACTCCAGGCATATAAAATAAAATATAATGAGTAACACATTTATGTCTACAGACATCATTCTACATAACAAACCTGGTTTATTTGGCAAAGGTATGTGTTCGTGGAACTCTAGTTTTCTATTGGCTTTTGGACAGACGATGACAATGTGGCACTCCACTCAAGTTTTTGTAATTATAACTTATAGTAAAAGTGTCACACACACGGTACAGACAGAAAGTAAAGGTAGTCTTTTTACCTCTCCGACCGAAGTCAGGTACCCATTTTTACACCTGGGTGAAGTGAGGAAGGTCGTGTCAAGTGCCATTCCCAAGGGCACAACGTCGGTGGCACGGCGGGTATCGAACTCAGGACCTCTAGATTCCGAGCCGAACGTTCTACCAGTTACGCCACGCCCGACGCACAAAGGGAAGTTAATGTAACGGGGACCGCCCTAAGATGCCCGGATTTTTTGCTGATCTTATTATGCATAAGTACGCCGTCCAAACAAACAGCTTTTTTCTATTAAAAATATTTACACATATTCACTTCCCTTTTATTTGAAGACAGAATTTTCACAATAATGTTGGTAGCACCGAATCACTGTGGTCACCTGTTACTAGATATTGGTGGCTCGTGCCCATAAATAAACAACCAGTAAAAAAACAGTCACACAACTGTCATACAAATAAGAAATAAAGCTTCACAAAACACTACAAATATTGGTCTTCAAATGTGTTTTTTTATTTCCATATAATAATATACAAATACAAAAAACTGAACAGAAGACAGCCTCCCATAAATTATTTACAGCAGAAAAGAACAAAATCAAGCGAAATAATACATTTAAATGTCACAATTAATCCTCAAGCACCCGACCTTTTTTTACCTTTGTTACCTTTGCCAGAATGGCTAAGGTTATGTTTTGGGCTTGTGAGTCTGTGTGTCTGTCTGTCTGTCTGTCTGTCTGTGTGTTAACAGCATAACTCAAGAAGCCTTGGATGTATCCCGATAATATTTGGTAGGTGGGTAGGGGTCGGGAAAACGAAGGTCAAGTTCGATAGTGGGCCCCCTAGCGGCTTGCTAAGGTACTGCAGCGGAAACTCAATTTTTTATATCTCGTGTTCTGGACATGCTGTGGTCATGATTTATGGGTGGTAGATAGCCCACGGGGCAGAGAGTATGTGCTGTGAGTTTGGGCTCCCTAGCGGCTTTTTTGGTACTGCAGGCGCCGGTTTCCTTTCAAACTTTGGACGAGAATAACTCTGCAACGTGTTGACGGATCTTCATGATTTTTGGTATGTAGATAGAATGAGTGTTGACTTACATAATTGAATACTAATTATGTAAATCAACAGCTAATTTTCATAATTAATGAGGAAAATTTATAAAACCACTGCATTCCATGATAGGACTTTAAAACTTGTCCCATATGTAGCTGGGAAGGAGAGAAATGTCGATAGATATCAATTATGCAAATGATGGCCTCATTTGCATAATTAATGAGAAAATATGAACATGTTGGCGGATCATCATGCTTTTTGGTATGTTTTATATGTTGATAGACTAAGTGAAGACGTTCATAATAAGATGCTAATTAGGCAAATTAACAGCTAATTTGCATAATCAACTTTTACCGACTACAGTAGACTTATGTTGACGGAAAACTGGGGAGGATAGGTTGATCCCATGTGTTTTAACCCTATTCAGACCGGGGGGGGGGGGCTTTTGAGGCCCGCGCTAACTTCGATGTCCTATAACGCCAGAACGCCTTACGCTAAAGCCACCAAATTTGGTGAGTTTTCCTAAAATATTGTTGGCAACAATTTTGCGAAGTTTGACAAATTTTCCATTTTTTCGTGTTGCCATGGCAACCGTTTGCTGACAGGCAGTTTTGCCCAAAATCACCATTTTTGTTTCTAACAATGTATTTTTCACATTTATTTGCTATATTACTGCTATTTTGTTACATAAATAAAATCTTATATTATTTAGCATATCTTTCATAATTATATATGCATAAATTATGCTAATTTGATGACGTCATCAGCCCAAAATCCAAGATGGCGGACCGTATGGCCAGATCAAGAATAACAAGCTTATTTTCCCTTAAAATTTGTAACTACCTGGTATTTTTTCATCAAAAACCATCTAAATGAATGAATTTAGTCTATTTCCATTGCCCTTTGTGATTATTTGTTGCAAAAAAAGAAGTTTTAAAAATTCAAGGTGGTGGATATAATATGGCGGAGCCTATCTCGTATCTTAGATGTGCATGACGTCATTTTATGACGTCATTATGACGTCATCGATGTTGCTATTGGCAATACAAGTCGTAATAAACATTATTATTCTGTTATCTGCACTTATTGTTACATTTTTGTAGTATAACTTGAAGTTTTCTGAGAATACCCTTTTTTCATGGGTCCGGCCAATATAATCAAATTGATGACGTCATAATTACGTCATCTTACGTCAACGTAACGTCAAACGTCAAATACTTGTCAGATATTATGTCGATATAATGTCCTGAAAATTTGGTGGCCTTACGGCACGTCGTTCGAGAGTTAGAGGACTTAGAAGTGGAGGGCCTCAAAAGCCCCCCCCCCCCCCGGGCCAGGGATGACCAAAAAAGCCCGGGCTGAATAGGGGTAATTGATTATAATTTTGTTATTTTACAGAGCTTTGCTACCCCGGGCACTGTCTGTATGGTGGAAGCTGCTCTGTTAAAAGCGCACAGCGGCAATGCAGGGAAGTTTTCATCACAGTCAATATGTTTTGTTGCAGGGTTCGACAGGATGAAAACAAACCTCGTTCACTGTTAGAGCTAGACTGGTAAATATTTCTATTCATGGGATTTGCCATTCTCCAATCGTCGCGTGAATCAGATTGTGGCCTGGTTAAAACAAATGTTACACACACACACACCGACACACACACACACACACACACACACACACA
>NC_049984.1:19240936-19350076 GCF_000003815.2 Branchiostoma floridae | reverse complement strand
GAGATATCCCTTGGCCAGGTGCATATACCAAAATGTGCGTTATTCTAATTAATACCTAATATTTGCATAATTAATAAAGACATTACATAGTTCTTTTGTGGTCACTTCATGGTAGAGACTTCATATTGGAGATATATAGGTTGCTTGAGGACAGGTGAATACAATGAAATACATCTTATGTCAAGACTCAGGTATATGCAATAATGGGAATACAAGGGACCAAACCCTCCTTGTCTGAAATAAGTTCAACTATCTTATTACCATGTAATTACGTTAATATTGATACTATGAATGGAGTTATGTATCAAACTCGTGTACTTATATCATTCTGAAACTACATTTTGTGATTTATACCAATCAACTTCTAAAATGTCATGTAAACCCGTTTTGGGGGGGGGGGGGCGAAATCGCTAAAGGGGGGCGAGGTAGGGGGGCGAAATCACTAGCCGGGGAGGGCGAGATCGCTAGTGATTTCGCCCCGGGGGGGGCGAGATCGCTAGTGATTTCGCCCCCGGGGGGGGCGAGATCACGGGGGGGGGGCTAGATCGCTGTCACACCTGTCTGAATAGGGTTAAACTTCTGCAGTTTTGTTAATAGTTATTTCCATGACAAATGGAGATATAGTTTGGAGTGTGCCTGTGTGTTTGTGTTTCCGGGTCATCTTCCACCTGCAATGTGACCTTACAGTACCAACGTCCTTGCTACTCTCGAGTATCAGGTTGCTCAGAGACACTGTTATCAAGATAACGTCAGGCCAGTCCAATTCAATGTTTTGGTTGACAGATTCTATTTTTCTGAATTTCAGAAAAAAATTGTATCTCAGCTCTAGACTACCAAAATGAAATCGTCTTAGCACAAGCTTTTGCTTGCAGTCTTGCACTCATAGAGGTGTGACTTAATCAAATAACATATATAATTATATGTAATGAGTAGCATACTTATGTCTACAGACATCTTTCTACATAACAAACCTGGTTCATTTGGCAAAGGTATGATTTCGTCGAACTTTAGTTGCGACTAAAATGACCGAGTGGGGTCCAAACGGACCCCAAAATGTTTTGTTCATAAAATCTCAGTACCATGTCTTATCGGCGAGCATTATATATACATTGCTTCGTTAATGTAAGAGGAAGATTTTGAGATGTTAAGGTGTTGCTAATTCCAACTCATTATCATAATTTATGCAAAAGTTCAGAAGGACCACGTTTTGCACTAAACCTATTCCCACCAGATAGGGGAATTTTGAGGCCCTCAGCAACATTTATGTCGCATAACTCATGAACGGCTAGAGCTAAAGCTACGAAACTTGGTAATTTATCACAAAATATTGTTTGCAAAAGTTTTGGGTCAATAAAGTAAGTTTATCATTTTTGGGGGTTGCCATGGCAACCATATTCTAACAGGCATATTTTTGCCAAAATTTGACAATTTCAATATTAACAAGGTTTTCTTGGTAAACTACACCTGTTTTCTGACAACAATTAAATTCTATGAAATTCAATGCAGTTTTGATGACTTGAAATTTATAATTTATGCTAATTTCATGACGTCATTGGTCAAAATCCAAGATGGCCGCCCCGATTAGGCAAATGACGTCATAATGTCGTCACATTACATGTTGATGACCCAGAAATTTTGTGATGATTTCAATTTACATTTTTATTATTGTCTGAAAGTTTGGTATTCATACTGTAAGTGGTTAAGGAGTTAGCCTCCAAAGTTTGTTTTAAAAACTGCACATTTTTGCTGGGGTCCGTTTGGACCCCAGAGGAACTGAACACAAACTTTCTTTATAATTTCCACATTATTGTACCAATCATTGCGGAAACTTAGGAGAAGGTGTAAGACATATTGACTGACAAAGTCACGGAAGGATTTTTTCTTCAGATCAAAAATGTTGAAATGGCACTTCAAAATGTACGCCTGGGGTTCAAATGGACCCCACTCGGGTGTTTGAGGGTTAAGCATAACTATGAGCATACGTCAAGAAAAAACAAGCGAAATCATAAGCACAAAGTTCCCCACTTATCCCGATGCTTCTCCAGCTTCCCCCTCCGAGACGCAATAAGACATTCTGTCTTTTGAAATATCGATGTAATCATGTAAGTGTTTTAAAGGACTGGAAATTTAAAATTTTAAAGCGTCGGGAACGGAAGATGAAAATCTTACCCAATAGTATAATCAAGTTTTTTAAAGGGGGTGCACTTAAAGATAGATCTCCAAACATAACAACAAAGGAATTTAATTCTAAAGTCAAACTGATTTCTTGTTTTAGCCAAGTTTGTACATTGTTCCAAAAAGATATCACATGAGGGCATTCCCAGAAGATATGAATGTACGATTCTTCATCACTTTGGCAGAAAGAACAGGAACTAGATTCAATTAAATTCCAAGTTTTTAAAATTTTGTTGCATGGTAAGAATTTATAAAGTAAACGATACTGAAAATACCGAGCATTGGGGTCAATAGTACATTTAGATAAAGCCGTGAATACTTCTCGCCATGGTATGGGTCTATCAAAATAGTAAAACCATGATAATCGTACTTTATAGGCAATGCTCACTTCATTTGTATGGACAAGACAAAAATTATATAACAACTTATTAATTTTAATATTTCTTAACCACATGTGATTATATTGGCGTGGTAAACATACAAGCTCTTTCGAATGGTCAGTATTTAATAAGATTCTCCATGCTTTAGGGATTGCGGAGATAAGCTGTTGATATTGAAACTGCTCACAACTGTTAGGATACACTAAACAGAATTCAGCGTCATAATATTTCCATCTGTACCTAACAAGTCATTTACAAAAAACATATTTCTATTAAACAGAGAAGTTTGATAAATGGATTTATTATCAACAGTAATGTTGGAGTTATTCCAAAGTATTTGTTGACGCACATCAGCTGGCGTCGCGGGTTCAACGTACTGAAATCTGTACCATGCATCTAGAGCTTCAAAGAGAAACCCCTTATAATTAAGGGTTTGCGCTGAAGATAACTGCATGAAAGGAAATAAACTCAGAAGACGAGGATGAACTTTTATAGCAAAAGAAGTAAACCAATCCGCATGAAAAAATAATTTGGGTACCCATGAAGCTTTCATGGTGAGGTTAAAGGCACGTAACGTTAAATTGATTAACTTCAAACCACCATTTTCCACCAAATTGTATAATACTTTTCTAGCTACTCTTTCTGGTCCATCTTTCCAGATAGAGGAGAAGACTTTCCTCTCATACGTTTTAAAGAACAAATCATTTGGTCTTCAATTGGTCTTCAAATGTTTGTTGAGTAGAAGACCGGCCACAGAAAAAAACAACATAAGCATCACCGCCGCTGTTTTCCCCAGGGAGTGTGGCCCCGCAGGTGGCAGACGAGCGAACGACCAAAAGATTTGTTACTCTAACAAATGATTCGTACCGTCTATAAAAATGAAACTTCACAGGGTGATGTCGAATATGTTTCCCAATACGTACACAGAGTTTTTTTTTTGTGATTTTGGTGTTGTCGTTTTTCGTAATGATTTTGTTAGTCGGGCCGCCGCATTCAGTGCATTTCTCCCATTTCTCATGAAAACACGACCTGGATTGTGAAAGATTTAGCCCTCCTCGCGGGAAACAAGAAGCATACACAATCACAATTCTACTGTCAAAAGAAAGCTAATATATCCTAAAATTTGAATTTTTATTTATGTTTGTCTAAATTGGTCACCAGCCTCCGAAGAGAGCAAATTCCAAAAGCGTGGCAAGATAGGGCGCACTGTCTAACGCAGCTCAAAATCGGAATTTATATTCACGATAACGTCCTCGGTGTTTGTCGCGGAGGGTGAAGGGTTCATGAACAGTATGGATGCCCTCCTTATTCAAGTATGGTCTCTAGATGAATGTGTTAAAAATTCATTGATCAACACTTGACCACTCTTTGGCAACTAGTGATGTAGCGCCGTGAGTTCGAGCGCGTAAAAAAGCGGGCATCTTAGGGCGGCCCCCGTTACCTATTCAAGGCTGTCACGAGCGTGATCAATCTTTATACAAGCAGACCACACAAAACAAACTGCACTACACTGAAAATTCTTGGTCTGTCTGAAATGTCTGTCTAAATGTTTGGACTCATGGTCCTACATCTGACCTGCTTTAAGAGACTTCTGAAGTAAAAGAAATGACCAAACCGAACGGACACAGACTATGAACACTAAGCTTCTTGTCCTACTGTATGGTTTGTACCAAGTATGTGTGGTGATATATGTTGATTGATTTATATATACTCAATGTAATCTGTATCTCTGTTATATTTTATCTGTCCATTATATCTCTCATGACCTCAATGAAAAGCGACCTGCTGATCGATTTGAGCTTCTCATGAATGAATAAAGGCTCAAACAAACAAATGGTTGATATTGTAATATCGACAATTATCATTTAGTTACAATACTGTCACAAATATTAATCATATATAAAGCTGGTGTTTCTGTCACAATTTCATTGTGTATGTGGGAACACTTCTTGCACTGAACTTTGCAATCCTCTCCTTGGTGTCTGTTGGTGCCACTTTGTAGCCGGTTGACTATTGTGCCCTCTGACAGGCCAGACTTCTTGGAATTAGTTGAGTTTCAGCACCCGGCCAATAATGAATTTAGCACTGTCATACTGACACCTTCTATCAACTTCACATCAAGGCACAACCCCACCTGTATGCACAACTGTCCTGGTGGCGTATCCTCTTCATCCAGTAGAAAATAGGATACAATACAATATTTAGTATTTCCGTTGTGTAATTTCATGTACTGCCACCCAGAGTAAAATGATGATCCTTTTTGAACCTACATTGGGGAGACTGAGAGATCACTTACGTCCAGGTTCCTTGAGCACAAACGCAAGAGTTCAGCAACCTCAGAAGTTTCCCAACACATTCACATAGAATCATCGGGTGATTCAGTTTCACTGGACAAAATTTAAAGTTGAAATCTTGGACACAGAACCAGACTTTTTCGCTAGAAGGATTAAAGATGCCATCTACCTCATAGCTTTACAACCATCCCTGAATAGAGACGGTTGGCGCCATGCCATAGACTTTCCGAACCTATAAGGTCTCATTCCTATATTACTCCGAGTGCAGAGAAAAGAGTCCGTGCCCAAAAATGATTGGGTGTCAAAAGCTTGTGTTTAGGTGGATGATAAATTCCCTTACATCGCCCCCACTTGATATCAGAAAGATTTGAGATGAAAGCTTGTATATTACTGCTATGATCTTGCCGGAAAGTTTCGTAATGCCATCGATTTGCGGACGTGTACGTGTATGTTTTGAGTGCTGCGGTCAGGCCTTCCTCTGCTCAAAAGGCCCTCGAGCGGCTATCGGGTACTCGCAGTTTGAAATCCGATAACTATAGTTGAGTCGGCTTGATTTGGGTGCCATTTTTTTATGGCCTAACCAACTAGTGCACTTGCAATAGAAAGCAAAACATCTCCAGAAATACTGTTTTTTAATTGGATTTGCGGGCATAGAAGTTGTGTGATTTAAGCTGTATTCCTATGGGACGGCGAAATTGTGGAATGAGACCATAATCCACTGCTCACTGTCACGTGTTCTATCTGCATAACATGACGTCACGACAGCAGTGGATTGTTCATTCCCTGACAAAGACTGATGCTGTGCAGTCGAAAATTTGGGTGAGTCCAATTTTTGTTGGAAATTACAGTTCAACTATTTCAAGAATGATCCGTTTTGTTTGTTGATACGAAAAAAAGCCACACCTGATTATATATATACATGTACTACCAACATGAAGGGACAATTCACAACATAGTGTAACGTTTAGTACTAGTAAATTTACCCCTGAAAATCTGTACTACTATGTACTAAGGAAGTGAACTACTTTACACTTTTCACAGATAATACAATACTGTCTCAGTCACTGCAAAGTGCAACAATGTTCCATATTGTACTTTGGTACTTACTTTTGACAAATTTCTTCCCCGGCGACATGTTCTCCTGTTACGGCATTAGGCATTAATTCGAAAGACCCTTCCTCATTTGCTGTACCCAATCAGGTCATCGCTTTCGCTAGGTGCCGCGCGTAAAATTCATTTAGCAACGACACACAACTGGATGCAGCTGGGCCACCATACGTCACGCGGGAAGGCGGCGAGCTCAGTGAAAATATACGTAGATACCCCGCCAAATTGGCTTATAAACCATTATGAAGTACTTTTTGGCCAAAAATGATAACGTGGTCCTTTTAATAAGTATCTCACGCATTATCTGGGTATTGGCCCACTGTACCCTTGTGCCAAATTTCAGGTCATTCGGTCCAGGAACGACGGAGAGGAATCACTTTACAGATCGCGACAGGAGAAAGAAGAAGAAGAAACATTACGAACACAATAGGTCACTCCGTAGCGTACCTACGGTACGCGGAGTGAAAATAATAAATCCGTTTCAGCTTACCGGTACAATCGGGTAGAATCGGGTTAATAATTCGCGCCTCAGAACAACTGTAGCCTAAATCATGACGAAGATATCAATAGGTTGTCACCGGTGTTCGTGAGTGTAGCGATAATGAATGAATGAATGAAAGACCTTTATTGTACATTCATGCCTCGACGGGCTAGGTACAGGTCACTGATAACAGACATGACTGATAACAGAATAACAAACATATGAAAAAAACAACAGGATACAATTTAACTAGTTGAAGGTACTAAGCTAACAGGATGGTCGACATCTTCTCGCTTCTTTGTACAGGTGTAGATGTAGGAACATATAATGTTTGATATACAGGGTTTGTCTAGGCGCATCAAAAATAGAAATTTATCCGTTGCATTAAGATGTTCAAAATATGGGAACTCTTTTCTGATATATTCATAAAGCACAATCCGTTCATTATGGTACAATTTACAGTGTAAAATAAAATGCTGTTCATCTTCTACATGTTGTAGATCACAAAATTGGCAGACTCTATGCTGCAGGGGGGTGCGGTTGTGCCTTCCAGTTTCGATATGTAACTTGTGGCAACTAATCCGGAGTTTAGTGACAGCTACTCTGTGCTGTATGTTTTTCACCATCAGATATTCTTCTTCTTTATAAATAGTCTTGAATAATCTATAGGTTCGTAATTTGTTACCGAAAGATTTGTCCCGGTTGTCATTGTGTATTTCGGTTCTAAATGTTTGAATGTAAATATCCTTTAATCGTTGGCTGATGGCGTTGGTTATAGGTAATAGGTTTGTTCCTAGAGATATCTGAGATCTCCATATGTAGGCAAAACCGCATTCCTCCAGTATCTTACGAACGCCGGACGCCCAGCACTTATTTCCATTATCATCTAGTTGTAATTGACAAGATAGGGCGTCGGCATGTAGACTGTCAGCTGGCACGTTTTGACGGATTCTTAGAAAGTGTTTGAAAGCGTTCAGGGAGGCTTCCAGTTGAATGGGGTACCTCCCTAATTCCGCTCTTGTGGCAAGGTTAGATGCTGGTCTGGGAACATTTAGTGCTTGTTTGCAGAATTTAAGGTGAACAGATTCAATGGGACAGGTTTTAGGGCTTTTAAATGCGCCCCATATTTCTGAGCCATAAAGTAGAATAGGTTTGACACATGCATCGAAAAGTTTGTTTCTAACTGGTAATGAGGCGGTGGCTTTATCTAATTTGTTTTATTCCGAATAAAGCCTTCAGACCTTTGCCACTCAGGTATTTGTTGTTAGCTTTAAACGTGCCAGCTGCACTCACAATAATACCAAGATAAGTATAACAAGTTACAATTTGTATTTCACGATTATCAAACAGGAGAGAACAGTTTTTAGGTAGACTGCCACCCTTTGTAAATACAATAATTTTTGTTTTCCTAAGATTTACTTTTAATTTTCAAAGTGCACAATAATTTTCCAGATTGTTCAAGGAATGCTGTAATCCCTGTTTGGACTAGGAAAAAATTACCAAGTCGTCAGCATACAACAAGCATGGGACAGTTTTGCTGTGCATAAGTGGGGGATTACAAGGAGCACCGTCAAATTGGGACACAATATCGCTAAGAAAAAGGTTAAATAATGTAGGGCTTAAGTTACACCCTTGTCTCACACCACAGTTAGTAACAAAAGTTTCAGTCAATCCATTTTTAGATTTAACGCAGTTTATAGTCTTTGAATACATGCCTTCTATTACTTTTAGAAATTTACCACCAATACCGAGTTTACTCAATTTAAACAAGAGGCCGTTTCTCCAAACGGAATCAAATGCTTTGCTAAAATCAATGAAGCAAGCGTAAAGTTGACGGTTTTTGTTTAGATATTTGGTAACTAGTGTACTTAAAACAAACAGATTATCGGTAGTTCTAAAGTTTTGTCTGAAGCCTGCTTGGTGTGGCTGGAAGAGGTTATTGTGTTCTGCGTATTTGACAAGGCGTGAATTTAGAATGGAGGAGAATAATGGCAAGATATATATGTTTATTGCAAGTTCTTGCCCGAGGGCTAATTGCAGGTACAAACAACATGTAGAATAAGCAAAAATACAAAGGTGCTAGGAACTACATTCTATGACTATGCTATGCTAGTGTACATTATACTGGTTTTGTTGGGTTAGACTTCTTCTCTTTAGGCAGTGGAAGACGAATTTACCCACTTCTTTTATAATGTGTGGGTTCTTTGATTTTAATAGTAGGATTGATTTTTCATTGTCAGGAATAGTTGGAAAGTAAGCGTGTATTTTGGATACACTCATAAATAGTTGGTTTCTTATATCATCATAAAAAGAACAATTAGTGATAAAATGACTCTCGTCTTCCACAGCATTTGAGGGGCAATATTTACAAATCCTCTCGGACACAGGTAGCTTCATATATCTCCCCTTTTCTATTTCCAGGGGGTGGGCACTAATTCTAATCTTACTGGTAGCGGAACGCTGCTCAAAGTCACAAAGTTCGAGATATTTCTATAATAATTTCCCTAAACAGCTGATTATAGAAATCCCTCTGTAGTTATCTGGCAGGGAGGTGTCTCCTGACTTGTGGATAGGAACAATATGACTTACTGACCATTCTTGCGGGAAATGACCATTTTGTAAGCAAGTGTTAAACAAGTGGAGTATAGGTTCTTTAAGCAACATTTTACCAGATTTTAGCATTTCATTCAAAATTCTGTCATTGCCGCTTGACTTATTGTTTTTTTAGTTTTAAGACTGCGGTGTCCAATTCTTCTGGGGTAATTGCGGAATCTAGTTCTGACGAGTTTGGTGGGGTGGTCGAAAAGTCTGTTTGAATGTTTTCACTGGGAAGGCCGTTGTCTGTAGGGCTATCAGGAAATTTGTCAAGATTCTTGAAGTGATTTACCCATTCCTCTTCTGTAATCTGGTTATCGTCATTTGGCTTTCCTGGTTTCAGTTTATTTATCAAATTCCAGAATGCACTCGGATTTCTTTCCCTTAGTGAAGACAATTGATCCATGATTTGTTGGTGGAAATCTCGTTTTTTCTTTTTTAGCAATTTCTTATATTCTTTTTTACTTTTGAAGTATCTACCCCTTATGTCTGGATTCGACGGATTTTTTTCCAGTAAAGATGCTATGTTTTTCACTTCCCTTTTCATTTCCATGCAGGTTTTGTCAAACCATTTCTTGTTTTGTCTTTTACGTGGGCGTTTCCTTACCCTTTTCAGACATAGTGACTGATCACCTGCTTCTCTCAAAATGGAACCAAACTCAGACACATAATCATCAATTTCCGAAGTGCTGTTTATGTTGTTTGGAACGTTAGAACAAAGTAAACGTAGTCTATCGACGAAATGAGACTGGCCGAGAGAAGAAAGGAACTTCTGGGCTGATTTATCGTTCCATTTATACTGTTTGGGGAGAGGTTTTGCATTTGATATGTTCCGGCTTTCTTGATAGGAGTGATTTGTTGATTTTGATTGGATTAATGCCCAAACCATGCAGTGATCAGAGAATAACGTTAATGGTTTTATGTGAAACGATAAGATATGTGGGATCAGGGACTGACTGCAAATTATGTAGTCAGACTGTGCTGCTTCCACGCGGTTGGTGGCAGGTAAATTTCCCCTGTAAATCCCCAGCCACCCTCCCGTTTAGAACTCTTAGGTTAGCTTGAACACATAGGTCAGCAATATGCCTGCCGAATTTATTCGGAGGTGCCTTATCCATGTGTTGTCTATCCGAGGAGTAAGGGAAGCTGTCTGGATTACAATCGTCAGGAGTGCTATCATCTACATAATCGCGCAAATCACCAAGACGAGCGTTTAAGTCGCCGCCAAGTAAAATAAAACCGTCTGAACTATATCTAGATATTTCGCTTGCTAGGATTTCTAATGTATGATTTTCTGCGTATTTGTGGGTGGTCGATGCACATGGACTAATATATGCCGAACAAATAAACAAGTCTTTTGGTAGGCCCATGGTAGCTTTCGGTCTATCTGTACCCAGAGAACATCTGTAGATTTGGATTGTGCTTTCTTGATGTAGTTTCTGTACTCTCTCTTGTAAAAGAATATTAGACCCCCGAGGAGCGCTTAGCTCGCTTGTTTTTTTGTCTGCATTGGTGGAAATAACTGTAGCCGGGAATGTTGATTTTTGTGTTGTCTGTGCTCCAGGTTTCTAGGAGCGAGAAGAAGTCAAACTTGTTTACATAAGACACGAAATCTATATCCTCTAATTTGGTACCTAAACCGTGAACGTTCCAGGCACCAAAACTTTTGCTTCCGCCTGGGAATTTTTTCATACTGTTGATAAAGTACTAGTACTAAGAAAAATTGTGTCTTTGCGGTCCGAATCCACAATACTTGACAATACTTAACTAGTTAAACATTTAAATAGAGATACTATGACAATAAATTCTAAACCTTCAGTGAGATACTATAAATAGGAAGTCTAAAACTACTGGTATATGTTTATGAAATACCAACGTTAACAGACAATGAGTCTAGCAGTTCTTAAAGAGATAACAAACAAAAATAAAAAAAGGGATAATTCAAGGAACAATAGCTGGAAGCTGGAAACCTTACTACATAAAAGCAAGGAAACTTGCCATCACTAGCAGATCGAGATATAAAGACACAAATACTAAGCTCAAACCAATTTGCCTACCAACCTTCAGCTTTCACAATATACTGAATACTTCGGACGAACCTGACAACCCATAGAAGATTGGGAGACTAGACAAGAGACATCCCAGTATGTCCAATGGAAATCAAAGAAGCCTCGTCGATCAGATTTTCCGATGTTTCACAAGCTCCAAGGCTTATTTCACCCTCAAGCATAAGTAAGTTCACCAAAGCAACCACGCGCTAGTAAAACCCCATCTGGTCGTTTGTTCATAAAAGACATTAATTTTGCATATCATTGACATCCCATTCGTTACAAGTGAATTACTGGTGAAAGATAGTCTCAGCGCCCAACAAAAGATAAGATAGCAACATCATAAGCTAAACGATTACTCTGCCAATACTCAGTCATAATATATGTTATGAAGCACTCACTTTCTACAGAGGCTGGCAAGGCGTTGACTGCCCCGATTAGGAGCAAGAGTTTCCACATTTTTCTGTCTCTTGAGTCGATACCAGACAGCTGAAATAAATGACAATGTATGTGCGGTCTCGTCTGTGGAAGAGAATTTATAACCAGTTCCAAGGCCATGTGAATCGCACAGATGGTTGCAGATAAAATCTACTTTGGGCATGAGGTGTAAGTATTCGTGCACTTTTATTACAGTGGCCCTTCTCCTGTACTTGTGATCCCTTAGTACCTCGTTTTGATATCAGATAAACGGGCTCATATTCATTTCAAGCAGGAGATTCCAGAAGTACTCGTGTATCTATGGTATGGACATTCATGCTATCACCATCAAAGCTGTTACCAAACTGCCTATCATGTTTGTTTTGCCCCTTATCCCTATCTTCCGACAGTCTCTTCTCTATAGTGTTTGAACTGTTAGATACGGATGTGTAGCTAATGCCAAAGGTTGGCATCAATGTGACTAACACCGGTAGCGACCTTTTTACTTGTTATCAAATCGATATCGCAAATTTGAACTGTGCTTTTGTAACAGCCTGTCGGCAGAGATGAACTAGATCTTATCTCTGTCACTATCCATGTCAAAAGCTTAAAGTTAACAGCCTTGTGCATTTTTTGTCACAGACGCGTATATAACATAACTTAGATATAGTCGTTGCGTAGTCAATAAAACGTTCCCCTCATGGACGTCCTACATGTATACTTTCACTCTTTCGATTTCAACCGTGTTTCAACATACCGTCGATGCCAAAGGCTGGCTTCAAATTGTTGAACACCGGTAGCTGCGTTTCTATTTTTCAACTAATCGATATGACAAATATTTATAAAGTTAACACACCTGCAATTTCACACCAACATGGAAGAACGAATTGTCCAAGTAGAGTTAATGAGAGGTATTGACGTAACTTATGATCAAACAGCACCTGATTCTCTGACTGAAATATTCAGGATACAATAAATGCAGGGCCAGTGAAAAATTAAGAATTGTTCAATAAAGAAATGAGGATTGTATCGAATTCCATGTAATATTCCAATAACTTTGGATTATTATTAAAGGGTTATTGTAATGGAGTCGCAAACTGTACTCCTCGGCCAACCAACTCCTCTGGTGTGTTTTCTGTCTATTTGACCAATTTCTACTATTTTTCCAGCGACCTTGGGAGCCCCGTAGAGGCTAACACGTCCGACAGCTGTCTGGAACTCACTAGATCCGAGGCAGAAGAAAACAAAAGTCGTCTTTCAGCAGTTGTGTCACATGGTCTTCTACCCCCACGTCTATTTTGCTGTCTCTTTCATTACCTCCATGAAAAATGGAGGTATATTTTTTGGTGTGTCTGCGTGTCTGTGTGTGTGTCTGTGTGTGTGTCTATCTGCCTGTCTGTGTGTCTGGATATTTGTGGTTCGCATAACTTTAGAACCTCTAGATGGATTGTAATAATAACATTTGGTATGTGGGTAGGTGTTTGGAAGACAAAGGTCAAGGTCGATTTGCCCCCCCCCCGTGTGTGACCTTGGTACTGAAGAAAAAATCTTGATTTTTTTTTGTATCTTTTGACCTGAACATCCTATGGTCTTGATTTCTTGAAGAGGGTATATAGGTTTGGGCCCCCTAGTGGCTTGATCTGGAACTGCAGGGGCAATTTGGTCAAAATTTCCAAGGAGCATAAAGGAACATTGGAACGATGGCTTTCCATGATATTCAACATGAAGGTATGTTTAGCAGAGATGTAAATAATGAGGTATGAAATTTGGACTTAATTTGGAAAATAAGGAAAATCTATATTTCCAGTATTTTTCATTATAGGACTTTGGCAGAGATGTACATAATGAAGTGCAAATTATGCAAATATGGACTTAATTTGCCTCTATAATGAGGAAAGTCTATATTTCCAGTATTCACCATTATAGGACTCAAATACATGTAACATATGTAAGTTCGTCTTAGTACATGTAGTAAATGATTGGATTGTCAACATTGTGACCTGTGTAAGTTATTTAAAGGTGTACATAACCAAGCATAGATTATTCAGATAATCTCATGTAGCTATGAGGTCTCCGAACTCTTGTTTATCTTATACTGTTTTCTTGATGTCTCACGGGGGAAAAGAGATCAGTAAGAAATAGAGAGCCGGATAAAACGCCTAAAACGTTAAAACAGCTAGAGCCTAACCTCTGCTTGTCTTGTATGATACGGCGAGCACACCTTCGAAATGCGTCAGCATCAAAGGAGGGCATCATCGTGGATAGGTACTAGTATACAATAACATCATTTCTATCCAGAATGATGAGAAAAATGGGAGAGGAGTTGAGGTCGATTGCCAAACCATGTATGTTGAGACTGCCCTTTAACTTATTCTTATCACAGTCATATATCATTCACTGTCCTTGGAACCATATACCTTCTAACAGTGTAACTTCTTGTATCGTTCCTGTCAATATATCATATATCGGTTACTTCAGCTGAGCCTGCTAAGATAAACAACAATACAACCTACATGTGCCTCCTGCAAATAAAGACTTGTTGTTTCTTTAGTTTTGTGGTTTATTCATTTATTTATTTATTCGTCTGGCTAAGATACCAGTCAGCCAAGGCTGCCCAACTATTCGAGGCTATTATATATATTACAAAGGGCTGGTCTTGCTATTCTGTTGTTCAATTCATAATGCCAGCTTTGTGGTCCTGTGGTTTAGCACCTTTTCGTTTTGCTGGATTTTTTTTCGTCCGCGCGCATTAGTATTTAGGTCTCCAGAGGATGTCATCCATAAAATTAAGGCGGTGTGGCCTAGATGGACATACATTCTTCATAGCTAGGGGGCCCAGTACTCTCCTCTCTCCCCGTTCCTTGTATTGGCTGTTCTACAACGTCCTGGTAGCTGGGAGGGGGGGTGAGAGTGGAGGAAGAAGACCTGCCACTGGACCTTTGGAGACGCTCCAGTGCAAGAATAACTCTTGGGGAAAGGCTCAAGTCCCTCTCCCCTACCAGCCTAGCTCGTTCGGAACTTTCTTCCTTAGCTATCCTGCTGAATACCCTGGCGTTGTCAGCATTTTCCGCGGTACGTACGATGTTGTCATTAATCTTCTTCAGACAAAGCCCGAAAGCGGTGAATGTTACCCAGATCCCCAAGGGAAGACACACGAAGAAGACAATGTACGTACTTACGCGGGGGACACATCTAGAGACGATCGTTTCGGAAAGGACGTTGTTGTTGTCGGTTCCGTGAAAGGGGATCGTTACAAGAACGACATCCGTACTCTCATAGGACAGTTCAAGGGAGCAAGTGCTTTCTGAACAGCTATCTTTTGGTACACCACTGATGTCGTAACTGTACGTTTCGATGTCAAGTCTAGCGATCAGTGATACGTACAGAGGGGACACTTTAGGGTTATAGTATACGATATATATGTCTCCAGAAATATCACTGCTCGCCAAGGACGGCCATGCTTCGTAAGGAGTCGATGGGTCACAGGAATTCTTGTCATAATGTCTGTGTTTCACTGTGCACCAGTCACAGTTGACATCTGACTTCCAATGATCAAAAGCGTCTTCACCGACTATAACGTAGAGGTCTGCTTTCAATGCTGTCACGCAGGTGTGTAAAGTGACATTCAACTGGCGCGAACCCGGTACGTGATGATAAGACCAGTACACGTAGTTTCTTGGAGGAATCTCGAGTTTGTACTGGAGTGAGAAGTCGAGAGGTTGGTTGCTCAGGGGAGGGGTGTCGGGAAAGACGAAGGCCTGGAAAGCGTTCCCCGAGACCGAGGTCAAAGTCTGGGCGGCGCAGAACGCTGTGTCAACATTGTCGGTCAGTAACCGCATGTCACCTGTCACGTGAGGAAAGTAGCCATTATGGTTTTTTTCATATCTTTATTACTTTAAAAAGTTTTCATGGCAAATAACTTCACTTTTCCACATACCAATTGTTGTTGCAGTACAGATGTAACCAAACTATTAAAAAACAAAACAAGAAAACTAAGTTACAATCCTTAACAAAAATGTACCTCAGCAGATTAATATATCTTTTTTTATCTTGAATGAAAGACCTTTATTGTACGTTCATGCCTCGTTGGGCTAGGTACAGGTCGTTGGTACACAGTAGCAACAGACATATGCAGAAAAGCAGAAACAACAATATACAATCTAACTATATGGAGGTGCTAAGCTAACAGAATCGTCAACATATTCTCGCCTCTTTGTAAGTGTACAAGTGTATATATAAGATGAAGATTTGCTTAAGTTGTTGCACTTACCTGGGGACATGACCACCTGTGTATCTCCGTACCCCACATAACGGAACAGTAACGCCACAAGCAGCACATTGAAGGCAACAACGATACAGGCCATGGCATATTTGGTCTTCCATGGTAGAACTTGTCCCCTTTCTGCACACTTCACACAGCATGTTGGGCACCATGGACCGTACAGGTCCGACACTGTTATCTCCGTGTGTCCTCGCCTTGAGCTGCTCTGGCTCATCATGGATATCGTCTCAACTTAACGTTTAAGAACTGACTCAAGACAGGACTTCACAAGTTCACAAACGTAGCAGTGTGCTTGATCTCAACAAGAGGTATTGTGGGTAGAGTTTAGAGTGCGTGACGTTTACTTAAGGCCGAATTGTCAACATCAGTCAAACATCACGCGCCCCTTACCAGCTTAGACTAGGCCTCCTTCGCAGGCTCTCGGAGCGGTGTTGTTTATTTTTGGGGAGCACTGATTCGGGATCTTTTAACACGGGCTAAGTTTCTTTATGCCAAAGAAGGGAGTTGGTCGGGGGAAGGAGTTAAAACGTTACCACCAAAGTTAGAAATCGCGAATCAGTGCGGCCCCAACAAAAATAAACAACACAGCTTCGAAAGTCTGCGAATTAGGCTATTGCCATGGCCAGCTGACCCAGTATTTCATACAGCAGGTGCCATATTGGCACTGGTATTGGGTCTGTGACATTCATGTTTTAGCACAAATAATACATGTATTAGAATATAGGTGAACATCGATATAGCAACAAATCCCAAAGTTTCTGAAAATACGAAAGCTGTACATACATCATGGAACAGGTGCATTGACCAGGGGTCAACGTTCCCAAGGTCGTTAACCTCCCGGCGCTGACACAAGATGGCGCCTACCACGTGAAGTATTTTGTTGATGTGAAGTGTGTACCTTCGCTTCTTGTTCAAGATTATTTTGTAATTTTCAACATATGTTTGGTGGAAAAAGCCTAATGTGCTTTAGGATTTTCTATCAGACTATTATCAAGACACGATAAAGGGGGCATGTGAACATAGCAATCTCCTATCCTTGTATCTGCTTAGAAATATTGAATATCGATGTGATCATAAGTTGTTGTTATTATTGGTGACATCTTAGGCTACATGTATGACACAATAACACGATTACTCAAATGCCTGGGGCTAGCTCCAAACGTAATAAACTTCTTACATCACTTATAACAGCCTCAGTGGTGATTTTATAACGGAATACGCTACACAGATACGTTAAGTCCAAGTTTGCCTAGCCGGAACTTAAAGCCTAAGCTACAATCTCGTTATTAAGTCACCCCTCTACCCGGTGCCGTGACAAAGCGGTGTTTCAAAAAAGGAGCTAGCGGTTGCGCCTAAACAGGGTCTGTGTACTCAAGAATATCTCGAGAAGGAAGTATCCGAATATTTTGCGGTTTTCATCTTTCGATTCCTTACTAAGGGACCTTTCCAACCATACCAAAGATGACAGGCCGGAACTTAAAGCCTAAGCTACAATCTCGTTATTAAGTCACCCCTCTACCCGGTGCCGTGACAAAGCGGTATTTCAAAAAAAGAGCTAGCGGTTGCGCCTAAACAGGGTCTGTGTACTCAAGAATATCTCGAGAAGAAAGTATCCGAACATTTTGCGGTTTTCATCTTTCGATTCCTTACTAAGGGACCTTTCCAACCATACCAAGTTTGCCAGGCCGGAACTTAACGCCTAAGCTACAATCTCGTTTCGTTATTAAGTCACCCCTCTACCCGGTGCCGTGACAAAGCGGTGTTTCAAAAAAGGAGCTAGCGGTTGCGCCTAAACAGGATCTGTATACTCATGAATATCTCGAGAAGAAAGTATCCGAACATTTTGCGGTTTTCATCTTTCGATTCCTTACTAAGGGACCTTTCCAACCATACCAAGTTTCCCAGGCCGGAACTTAACGCCTAAGCTACAATCTCGTTATTAAGTTACCCCTCTACCCGGTGCCGTGACAAAGGGGTGTTTCAAAAAAGGAGCTAGCGGTTGCGCCTAAACAGGGTCTGTGTACTCAAGAATATCTCGAGAAGAAAGTATCCAAATATTTTGCGGTTTCCATCTTTCGATTCCTTACTAAGAGACCTTTCCAACCATACCAAGTTTGCCTAGCCGGAACTTAAAGCCTAAGCTACAATCTCGTTATTAAGTCACCCCTCTACCCGGTGCCGTGACAAAGCGGTGTTTCAAAAAAGGAGCTAGCGGTTGCGCCTAAACAGGGTCTGTATATTCAAGAATATCTCGAGAAGCAAGTATCCGAATATTTTGCGGTTTTCATCTTTCGATTCCTTACTAAGGGACCTTTCCAACCATACCAAGTTTGCCAGGCCGGAACTTAAAGCCTAAGCTACAATCTCGTTATTAAGTCACCCCTCTACCCGGTGCCGTGACAAAGCGGTATTTCAAAAAAGGAGCTAGCGGTTGCGCCTAAACAGGGTCTGTATATTCAAGAATATCTCGAGAAGCAAGTATCCGAATATTTTGCGGTTTTCATCTTTCGATTCCTTACTAAGGGACCTTTCCAACCATACCAAGTTTGCCAGGCCGGAACTTAAAGCCTAAGCTACAATCTCGTTATTAAGTCACCCCTCTACCCGGTGCCGTGACAAAGCGGTATTTCAAAGAAGGAGCTAGCGGTTGCGCCTAAACAGGGTCTGTATACTCAAGAATATCTCGAGAAGGAAGTATCCGAACATTTTGCGGTTTTCATCTTTCGATTCCTTACTAAGCGACCTTTCCAACCACACCAAGTTTGCCAGGCCGGAACTTAAAGCCTAAGCTACAATCTCGTTATCATGTCACCCCTCTACCCGGTGCCGTGACAAAGCGGTGTTTCAAAGAAGGAGCTAGCGGTTGCGCCTAAACAGGGTCTGTATACTCAAGAATATCTCGAGAAGGAAGTATCCGAACATTTTGCGGTTTTCATCTTTCGATTCCTTACTAAGAGACCTTTCCAAGCATACCAAGTTTGTCAGGCCGGAACTTAAAGCCTAAGCTACAATCTCGTTATCATGTCACCCCTCTACCCGGTGCCGTGACAAAGCGGTGTTTCAAAGAAGGAGCTAGCGGTTGCGCCTAAACAGGGTCTGTATACTCAAGAATATCTCGAGAAGGAAGTATCCGAACATTTTGCGGTTTTCATCTTTCGATTCCTTACTAAGCGACCTTTCCAACCATACCAAGTTTGCCAGGCCGGAACTTAAAGCCTAAGCTACAATCTCGTTATCATGTCACCCCTCTACCCGGTGCCGTGACAAAGCGGTGTTTCAAAGAAGGAGCTAGCGGTTGCGCCTAAACAGGGTCTGTATACTCAAGAATATCTCGAGAAGGAAGTATCCGAACATTTTGCGGTTTTCATCTTTCGATTCCTTACTAAGCGACCTTTCCAACCATACCAAGTTTGCCAGGCCGGAACTTAAAGCCTAAGCTACAATCTCGTTATCATGTCACCCCTCTACCCGGTGCCGTGACAAAGCGGTGTTTCAAAGAAGGAGCTAGCGGTTGCGCCTAAACAGGGTCTGTATACTCAAGAATATCTCGAGAAGGAAGTATCCGAACATTTTGCGGTTTTCATCTTTCGATTCCTTACTAAGGGACCTTTCCAACCATAACAAGTTTGCCAGGCCGGAACTTAAAGCCTAAGCTACAATCTCGTTATCATGTCACCCCTCTACCCGGTGCCGTGACAAAGCGGTGTTTCAAAGAAGGAGCTAGCGGTTGCGCCTAAACAGGGTCTGTATACATAAGAATGTCTCGAGAAGGAAGTATCCCAACATTTTGCGGCTTTTCATCGGTCGATTCCTTACTAAGGGACCTTTCCAACCATAACAAGTTTGCCAGGCCGGAACTTAAAGCCTAAGCTACAATCTCGTTATCATGTCACCCCTCTACCCGGTGCCGTGACAAAGCGGTGTTTCAAAGAAGGAGCTAGCGGTTGCGCCTAAACAGGGTCTGTATACTCAAGAATATCTCGAGAAGGAAGTATCCGAACATTTTGCGGTTTTCATCTTTCGATTCCTTACTAAAGGACCTTTCCAACCATAACAAGTTTGCCAGGCCGGAACTTAAAGCCTAAGCTACAATCTCGTTATCATGTCACCCCTCTACCCGGTGCCATGACAAAGCGGTGTTTCAAAGAAGGAGCTAGCGGTTGCGCCTAAACAGGGTCTGTATACTCAAGAATATCTCGAGAAGGAAGTATCCGAACATTTTGCGGTTTTCATCTTTCGATTCCTTACTAAGGGACCTTTCCAACCATAACAAGATCAAGAATAACTAGCTTATTATCCCATAGATTTTTTAACTTTCTGGAATTTTTCATTTAAAAACATATAAATGAATGCATGTATATTTCCGTTGCCTTTTGTGACTATTTGTTGCAAAAAAATATTTTTGAAATTTGGTGTTGGATAGAATATGGCGGGGCCCAACTAGTATCTTACGTGTGCATGACGTCATTTTATGCCGTCATTTTGACGTCATTGATGTTGCTTTTGGCAACACAAGGTCTTATAACACAGAATTTATCCCCAAAAGTAGTTCGGGTTAAAATAGTGCACCGCTGTACTTGCAAAGGCCGTAGTTATTCTTACGTGTACCACAGCGAGGTGGAATCTGTGGTGAATGGTAGAGGAATATATCGGTGTTGACACCGTATAAGTTGGATTACGTTGCTCATCTTCGGCCGGCGGGAATTTGCGCCTTGATACTGTTACCGGCACTTCCTGTTCGTCTCCTGCAGTTCCATGACCTCCGCTGGGGGTCAAATCAAAGTGTCTTTTATGGAAAAACGAGCCGGCAAAGCTATGCTCATTTTCAGATATTTTGTAGGTTGTACCCTCAAATTCAACATACTAAATTCTTGTAAATTGTATCTAGATGCACCCTACTATAGGTTTTGAGTCGTCGAACCACCTCATTTTAGGGTCCTTAACCATGTAAATCCCCATAGGCGATCGCGAAAAACTGTGTTCTGAGACCACAAGTTGTAACAAACATTATCATTCCGTTATCTGCACTTGTTGTTACATTTTCGTAGCAAACCTTTAAGTGAAACGCCCAGGGATGACCAAAAAAAGCCGAGTCTTTATAGGATAAAGGTACCACCCTACACCGGGCTTACGAAAGGTTAGCGGTTAGGCCACGACTAGATTGCAAACATCCAGGAATATCTGGAGAAGAACAACGCACAAAAAGACCAGAAGGCCTAACGCGCGGAGATATTAAACGCAGACCTGGACCATTTTACCGAAGAACGTTGGGGTAATTCCTGAAATTATTACATTGATTATAAAAGCAGCTACCGTGAATGTAAACAATGTGCATTATATATTTAATATATTACAATTGCGTGCAGATGAAACGCCAAACTAATTTATATCACATGGCGAATGCGGCAAATGGAACAGGTGACCCTCATCACATCGTCCAACAACAATACTCTGTCGTCGGAGGTTACCCTCCGTCACAGTGTAATAATTCTCTTCAGTAAGACGTAAGAGAGGGCAGCATATTAGTCTATTCAGTTAAGACTGACTGTATTTTGTGGTACGTCTCTGGACTTTTACGGCAGAATGAATGGATGAACGATAACAAGATAACAATTGCAATTACAAACATCTCCCTTTCATGAAAAAAATACAACAATGTGATTACCTTTATTCATCCAGGAAACACTTTAGTCGCTCTTCCCATAGGTTTGATGTCTTGTGAATTCTGCATCCACCTGGCTGTTTCTTTATCAAATCGCATGTTTGTCTCCAGAGCTTCAGCTAGTGTGATATCGATATATAATAGTTAACTATAACACGGTATAAGCAAGGAGCTTTTATCAAGACTTGATAAAAGCTCCTTGGTAGTATAAGGAAGGTTACACAAACTCCTTGGTATAAGTATAAACTCTAACTAGATAAGAAAAGCGTTCAGCGTCATTTGAGGAAATAGACTTAGAACTTTATTGCACGGCAACTGTAATACCCCTGTCACATTTGGCGAAAATCGATCGGACGGCGATTCTGCGGAAATCGCCCGAGCCTTGCTTATAATAATAACTTCATTGCACAACAATTGTACAAGGTACAAAGTATGGATTATAATATATGGTTTCAGGTGAAAAATACGTGTAACCCTCTGTCGATCTTGAATATGGCCGATCTTCCATCGATGCGCCCGAAGATCGTGGATGATGTGACAGGGGTATAAAGGATACAATGGGGCAACTTGCACATACAAAACAGTTTTAAAAATTGCTAACAGTTAATATCTAAAAATCTAAGACACTGATCTATCTTACGAATGGTAATAGTATTAGCAATCAAGCTAGCGTTATAACTGCTTCAGGACTATATGATATTGTTTTTTAAAGGAGTTGTATATGATGAATTGACCGACATAGGAAATAAGCTGGAGGAAATTTACCTTGGTGGCAGGCAACACGTGACGTCACGATACTCACCACTGTATATATTCCATGTATCTTTTGTTGCGACCTGTACTGAACCCAGTGGGTATGTATGTACAATAAAGGTCTTCACCGGCATTCACTCATTGATAATGCAAGTGGCCGCCTGGCGAGAAGAGTTTGAACTGGAGACGTGGGGAGGGCGGCTGGATCTAAACACGGATTACCGGTAACTACGATTACAACCACGTTCGAACTCACAGTACTATTTTCTCGACTAGCATAGACCCTTATATATCACTCTAGGAAGATTTAAGAAGGAGGAACTTGATTTGGACGTGCTATCAGTAGAAACTTGCGGTGCGTCATGGCGGCTTGCAACAGTGGATGACAGCAGGCCTAATAATACTCAAGTCTACGACCGCCAGAATTGCGAACCTTCGAATTCGTCGTAATACTCTACAGAATCCCTTCCGGGTTTGCAGCAGGTCCATGTGGGGATATAAGCTGACGACAGGAGGAGGGGGGGCGGTGTAGTTTGGGCAGCTTGGTGTACGTGTGTGGCCTTTGCCTGCCACGGTCCTGCTCGTCTGTTCCACAACAGGTGACGCACAGCTGGAACATATTATCGTCTAGATTATTAAAATTATGTTAACGTTACGGCAACTAACAACACTTCAAACTTCTAAAACAACATGTCATATCTTTTTACAAAGTAAACCAGTTTTACTTTTGTCGCTTTAGAACGAGAAAACGTAGGGTTTCTGGAAAAGGTGGCCGTTTTACAACCCTCAAAAAAATTTGGGGAATGTACAATGTATTACTCTCCAACTTCCAAACAGAGGTTGGGCCCTGACCGTTTTTACGTGTTTTTAGGCGTTTTTTGATGGATTTGTATTTCTCTTGGGCTGTGGGACATGATGAGAATGGGACAATATTGAAAACCTGACAAAAACACCTAAAACAAGTCAAAAATAGCCGAAGCCAAACCTGACTGCTTGGAGAGTACTAAGCACCTGGCAAAAAGGTCTAAAATGCAGGAACTTTAAGTGGACAAATATCGTTACCGTTAACGTTCACGTTAACGAACTCAAAACCACCGCGAACACCCCACTTTCCCACAAACACGAAATTAAACCCTTGCGAACTTAATATGCATCTACAGTATTTTATACAGCAGGTGCCATATTGAGCTGTCACTGTGACATCCATGTTTTGCACAAATTATACATGTATTAAAATATAGGCGAACACCGACATAGCAACGAATCCCAAAGTTTCTGAAAATACGAAAGCTGTATATACATCATGGAACAGGTGCATTGACCAGGGGTCAACGTTCCTAAGGTCGTTAACCTCCCGGCGCTGACCCAAGATGGCGGCTACCACGTGAAATATTTTGTTGATGTGAAATATTTTCCAGGACAGTTCTTCTCTCCCGCAATGGACCGACTACCTGACAATTTTGCAGACAGAATAGCTTCCCTATCGTGTGAACACTACGTGAGGAGGTTACCAAAGAAAGGCAAGCCTGTAGAGGGGAGAGAATGGACTCTCATGGCGACTGTACTCAAACAAGGTTGGTTTTTCAGTTGGAGGGCCTGGGCAAATGCTGAGCATTACAGAATAATTATATGATTTTTGCATCAGCTAGGTATAAATTTTGACGTCATTTTATCCCATAATCTCGATTTACGCGCAGCGAGTTACAGTGAATGGAATTAATCTATATCACAAATCAGTTTAAAGAAATATAGGAGCACAAGAGAATCTATAACTTGCTCATCGGATTATCCCTTAGTATATGGCCTTAGTTTGTTACTCACTAGTAACCATCTATAATGTTGTCATGTAGATGAGGATGGGAGTCTGGATGTGGTTGCCATGGGAACAGGATCCAAGTGCATTGGAAGGAGCAAAATGAGACTTGAAGGTATGTTCGGTATTGGTTCAAGCACGAGCATCAGCATATTTTGTAATATTTATATGCACCTGGCGTATTATTGCAGCCAGTAGGCACCCAATCTGAGTAGTGAGGCTTTTTTACAATTGCTCGAGGGGGTTCGATGAAAGAGCTGGGCTGTCTACCTGGGCTGTCTACCTGGCCTGGCTATCACGTCAGGCTACTCAGATCCCCCCATTCATAGCCCCATCATATGGCACTCAACTGATTGACAGGCATAGTAATTGCTAATCTCCAACCTGCCAGTGACCTGAGGCTGGCCTGTCCATGTGCACCACTGGCTGGGCCCTTCGGGAATGTGTCTGGGAGGCATTCCTTGCAGGAACACAAGTACCAGCACTCTGTGTGTGTGTGTGTGTGTGTGCATGTGTGTATGTGTGAAATTTGTTACTTTATTGAATATCTATCTTCTAGGACAGAAAATCTCAGCTCGTACAACAAGAAAGACGAGCATAAATCACTGTAAAGCTAAAGTACTGACCAAGGTGGGTATAATTACATGTACCTCCTTGTTCTCTATACTAGTATGCCATATTGACATATACAATCTCGGTCAGGTTTCCCCCCAGACTTTTTAGTATACAGTGGAGAGACTGGCAAAAATAACCTGACGGTAAGATGACTATTTTTTGGAAAACCTAATCTTATTTTCTGACAAGTTGAGATCACTGTAAAGTGTAAAGATTGTGAAGTAAACACGTTTACACTGTTTAAGTGTTTTCATGAAAATGGGATCATTTTGCAATGACAGAAGGTGTCAAGTTCTCCAAGAATAATAGCAATTCCTTTAGCAATAGTGAAACGACTATTGTTTTGATCATCGCCCATTCACAAGTTTTTGCAGCCAATGCTGATTGGAAAAGTGACACCGCTTGGCACAAAAATCTGTGAATTGTCATGAATTGTAGCAAACCTAACCAAGAAAATAGGAAGAAACACACTTAATTTTAAAAGTAGTAACGTTATCGTGGTGCTGGGCCAGGAACATAATGGAGGGCCGCCCTTGTTCCATCCTCTGGGGAGGACCCTGTCGGTAGTCACATAGCCTTTTAGAGGCTGTGAATTGTTATCCACTGTACAATTTTTGTGTCCAGGACAGAGCCCAATCCTCTCCTTCCACTGCCAATAATCTCTCCAACTCCTTTGTACAATTGGATGGATTGGGGAAAGTCCTGTATTACCAGCACAGCTTTTGTGACATGCCAAAGGATATGAACCTAGGACCTCTGTTTTCTAGGTCAAACATATACCCAACACAACAAGGTAGGAGTCCGAGAAGATTGGCCAGGCAAGATTTCACCTCAGGGGCATATATGAACAAACAAAATACTAACTAAGTAATAACTAGCTTGCAATTTTCAGACCAATCTAGTACATATACTAGTAATGCCATATTGCCGGAATTACAAGAAAACCTTACCGTTATAAAATCTTTTTACAAAATAGAATGATAAAGGAGTATCTTCTAGACTAGGTTTTATATAACATTTGAAATCGGAGTCATACTCATTGTTACTTTGCAAATACTTCATTTTAGGAATAGTCCTGACTAACAGCTTTTAGGAATACATGTAGTCCTGAAATACAAGACTAAACAGCTTCAAAATTAGGATCTGGGACACGTCCCCATAATTATTGCTACACACAGTGCTGGTACTTGTGTTCCCAGACACATTCCCCAAGAGCCCAGCCAGTGGTGTACATGGACAGGCCAGCCTCAGGTCACTGGCAGGTTGGAGATTAGCAATTACTATGCCTGTCAATCAGCTGAGTGCCATATGATGGGGCTATGAATGGGGGGATTTGAGTAGCCTGACTTGATAGCCAGGCCAGGTAGACAGCCCAGGTAGACAGCCCAGGTAGACAGCCCAGCTCTTTCATCAAACCCTTGCTCGAGGCACCTCCTTGAACACAGGACCCCCATTTTACGTGCCCTCTGAAAGACAACGCAATCACTCATAACATGTCCGAACTTAGCCGACCCCGAGATAGAACTCAGGCCCACAGATAGCCATAGCCTGGTATCCAACCGTATTATAGCTCCTGAGTCTCTTCTGTCCGGTCCTCTCTGCAAATGCGTATTTGCAGAGAGGACAGAAGAGACTGACAGGAGCTATAATACGCCTGGATACCAGGCTTACAGATCCAAGGAATTGGATCCAGATGGCCAAGCAGCGGGGTTGCTTACCGCTTGGCCACAGAGACTTCCTTTGTCACTTCAAGGACAGTTTTGAATCACCTTAATTACATTGGCAATGCAGTCATTCAAATCCGTTTGATAGGGTGGCTGTATACTAGTAGTAATCTTTCCTGTGTAGTTTTGATCACACTATGAACTGTGCTTTTTAAACAAATTATAAATTGATATAGACTTGAGTGATTATACAACCATGATTGTACATGTATAATTATTAGACAAATTACATTTGATCTAGTTGAGATATTTTTGTATAATACTGTATATGTTTCAACTTATTGATCAGCTAATGTTACCATTCTACTGTTGTCCAGGGGATGTCCTCCATGACAGTCATGCAGAAATCATTGCCAGGAGAGCCTTTCTCAGGTACATCCAGATGACCAGCCTGGATACCATTCGGGTAGTAATTCGCTCCTATATTCGCTTCTGCTACCCGTCTGGAGATCTGCACATTCAAACTGTTTGGAGGTTATGTCAGTTAATGTCAGCGAATTAAGGAATGTGTTCTAGCACTCGTTCGATGACAACAGGCCTCCACTAGCGGATGGAGGGAATTTCGATGTTGGAACGCCTGTTCAAACAAGCACTTGAATCCATTCCTTAATTCGCTCATGTGTAGAGACCAATCAGCGCCCTCGTCCAAAATTTGGACAATTCCAGACGTTAACTTGGTCACGGATCCCAGACGGAACAGCAGAGAAGCGACTGTATGTCAAGTGTATGATAAATGTCAGAGTGAGAAGCGACTGTATATAGTGTTAAATAAATGTCGGAGCGAGAAGCGACTGTATATAGTGTTAAATAAATGTCGGAGCGAGAAGCGACTGTATATAGTGTATAATAAATGCTGGAGTGAACTACTCTCTGGATGGTACCCAGGCTAAATGATGACCACATCTTCACCAGTACATAGATATTGTACAATAGATCACCAAATGCTGTGCAGCATTTTTTGCTATTGAGCTGATAACTGACAAAGGAATTTTTCCCCCACATTATCAGGTACCTGTATCACCAGCTCCAGATGGCCTACCATGGACAGCACAGTGCTGTGTTCACGACTCCAGGTGCTGACTGCAGGTGTGGTCTGAAACCAGGTGTCAAATTTCACCTGTTCACCAGCCACACACCTTGTGAGTTTCAGGACTTGCTTTTAGTTTTGGTCACCTTGTTTACTATATAATTGTATTAGTACAAATGCTAGTAGAAAAAATCACTTTAATTTGTATTGCTCTCTTAAAGAGATTAGAAAAATCTACTGCAGGGTATCAAGGAAAAATCATGTATACTTCTATGAAGATTAGACATCTAGGTAAACAATGCTACTATTAAGAGGAAATTCAATTTATACAACTGCATAAAAGTCAGAGATCTACTTTTGGATGTTTCGAGTGACATCTACCACTCTTCTTCGGCAATGAAATTAGCATGAACTGTCTGTCAACTGAATTCAATACAAGTACATCTTACTGGAAAAGCCATGTTTACTAAATGTACAATGTATGCACATGAAAATGTTGAAAGCCATGCTTTCTTGTCATGTTCTCAAACAACAAGCTATAGTGTAATTACAAGTGTGTATGATTTAGATTGTAGATTGTAAATATATTGTAGACTGATTTTAGATTAACTTGTTAGATATGAGTTCGTTTTGAGTTCTTGATAATGCCAGTGTAATGTTCTTGTGCAATCATCTGGCCCTGCATGTAAATATCAGCAGCGTTGCCTGAGAGTCTACATAATGTACTTGTCACATTTCTAATGAATAAATAAATAAATGTATGATATGTTGCAGGTGGAGATGCTTCTATTTTCCCCAAAGGAAGCAAGTCTGAAGAGACAATTGACCATGGTTTTGTGGTACGGCCTGAGAGAGTTTCACAGGCTTCACAGAACTCACCACAGCTGGGAACTCAGAAGAGAAAAGCAGAGAACGCTTGTGATCAAGAGCAACAAAAGGCTTCAAAGAAGCTGACGACCAACAAGGAGTACCCTCATTGTTTGCTGGGAGAAAAGGTTGGCAGCACAAGTGACAGTCATGACAAAAATGTTGATGAAGGAATTAAGTTTGAAGAAAGAACTGAAAACAAAGTGAAAGAAGGAGATACATTATGTGAAAAGGTAAAGAAAACTTCTGAGCCAGATGTTCACAGAACAGGTGCAAAGTGTGTACCAGGGGGGTTACAGGACCCCCTGCAAGGTGGACTGGACTATCATCAGGTGTGGGTGCTCAGGACCAAGCCTGGCAGGGGGGAGCGGACCCTGTCCCTGTCCTGTAGTGACAAGCTGGCCAGATGGAACATTCTGGGCTGTCAGGGAGCACTGCTGAGTCACTTCATGACAGAGCCTGTGTACTTCTCTACCATTGTTGTAGGGCGGTGAGAATTTATGCCCTTTAACTTCTCCCTTTTGTTTTCCTTGACTTTCAGTTGCTGTGTTGTTCATAAGTAGAACTCTTGAGTGACAGTTCTGAAAGTCTACCAGAGATTGGTAGGTTGTCATCCTTGCATTTTCCTGATAGTTTGTCCCAAAAGCACTATCATAATAGGTGTAGACCTGTTTCTTTTTTAAAAACTTTTATCAAGATCAATAATTTATCGTTCTTACAGTTCAGATGCTATGTACAGAGATTTATGTAACAATTTTAAACTATATCCGTACACAAAATAAAGTGCTTACCAACAAGCTTCCTACCTGAGTCCTCTGATCCTGATCAAGTTGAAATGACCCAAACCCTAAGTCACACATCCAGACCGGAAGTGTGAAATCAGCAGGTCCAGGTGTGACGTCACACTTCCGGTCTGGGGTTAGGGTTTGGGTCATTTCAACTTGATAAAGATCAGAGGACTGATCTAGATATAGAGTTTAATTTTGTAACATAATGGTGTCTACTGTCAACTTATTACAATCAAGTACAAAGGAGAATGTTAATCAATCATGTATTGTCTACAGATGTCAGTTCAGATGTTACATACAGAGGAAAACTTATATCAATTGTGTATTGTCCACAGATGTCCTTACAGTTCATATGCCATGTACAGAGGAATAGTGGACAGGTGTGCTGGTATCCAGGACCTGCCACCTGCCTATAAGCTACACCAGCCCAGGTGTGTGCAGTCATGTCTTCAGTTCTGTCACCACAGGGAAGCTGTGTTAGAACAGAGTTCCACACCTGACAAGCTCATGCCAGCTCCCGCAGGTATGATATAGTTACTGTAAATGCAGAAACTTTCGCGATGTTTTTATGTTCGCGGCCACCGTGAACATTTCCCTTCTGTCTTCACAGTAATGAAATGTTTGTGGTTCTTGCCACGATGAAGACATACAAATTGTTTAATACTTACAAGACACAAATGTTTTGAGTACGCTTTCGTTCATTTTTCCATACGACATACTGCATAACACCATGATAGAAAAGTAGTACTGCACTACAAATCAGTTTGAGTTGAGTTTAGAGTTTATTTTGATCCACATTTAGCCTCTTCAGAGGCTATTCTTCCTCTAATTTACACATTACATACGTACAGTTAAAGACATACAGAGACATACAAAGTGACAATACAGATGTGACACAATTTCTCATAGTCAGTGACAGTTGATCACGCTAGCACTGTCTAAGTCAAGAGTGTACTGTTCTATCTGCTTGTAGCACCCTTGCCGAGTAATAAGTAAGTGGTTTCCAACTGGTGGTTCATAGGGGCGCCAGGTTTTCATATTAGTTTGTGACTAGAGTATAGTACTGTAAACGCGGGGAGTCACTACTGAGAACTTAAACGACCGAGAACACTCCATTTTCCAGCTATCGTGAAATTAGATCCCCGCGAACTTAAATGCATTTACAGTACTAGCACATCTTTCTTGGATAATCAGCTCAGAGATTTCAATGGAACCTGTACCATTTTTGCAAGATATTTACTGAAGTCTTCTTGTATGTCTTTAGTTTGAGAAGTAACGTCATGTCATTTACTTTACAGCCATCATGTGGGCAGCCTTCCCAGGGAGGTGCACAGATGTGAGTGTGAATGGGTACAGACAGGGAACCACAAGGAAGACAATGGGCAGTCCACAGGCAAGGTAGATAACACAGCAAATATACATACAAAAATCTAAATTCTATTGGCATTTCTACAAACTCTAAAAGCTACAGTAGTAGACTATGTTGTAGTGTATCCATTATTGGCAAAACTTTATCTAAAACTAGCCTCTACTAGCTCCGCGGATCGGTGGTCTAATAGTAGAAATTGGACAAATAAAGTCAATAGTGCACTAGGGGAGTCGGCCGGCCAAAGTATTACTATTCGACCAGGCAGGACTCTGGTAGAGACTATTCTAAAACCCTGGACACTTGATCAGTAGAAACTTGGACACTTGATCAGTAGAAACTTGGACACTTGATCAGTAGAAACTTGATATTTCTTCCTTTAACAAATTAAACACATCTTTAAATGTACAGAACTGCTGTATTTATGCTTGTGTTGTTTCTCACAGGGTATTTACATGTAGAAAGGAACTATTTGAGACCTTCAAGCAACTTCTCAACAGTTTGTCAGTAGAAAGGAGACCTGCATCATTAAGGTAATTGTTATGAGTCTACAGTAAAAATGCTGTTATTTTATGGCATCTTGTTGTCTTGTATGATTGAGAGGTGTATCAACACTCTTGTCCTTGCCCTCTAGTTGTAACAAACATACCTCCCAAAATTTGTAGTTGAGCTTTATAATAACTAATAAGCACTCCTTCATGTGGTCTCATGAATGCTAATTCCTCTTTATTTTGACCAAGGAGTGATTTAAATCTCCTTGTTTTGACCAAGTTGTCCCACGCTCAAGAACTTCTTACCAGAGAAAACACAGCTCTTCAATAATTTTCTAGTCCTTTGTTCAATGGCAAGCTTCACAAATCTAACTCATTATGGTATCCAATGGCATGACGCAACAGGTGCGCAAGAACAATGCTTGACTGACAATGACAAACTATGGAAACTACTATGCCCTTATGTTAGTTCCTCTTTTCATTGTCCATGGTCCTACTTTCATTCATACCCATTGAGGTATGTTTAAATGGATTACCGTTTCAACAGCAGTGCATTTTGAAAGAAAAACAAATATTGCACAACATTGATCGGCATAGTATATCTATATACTTTTACATGCAGAGTTCTAGCCAGCATCCGTCCTTCTGTCCTTTGACAGAATTTTGCTGCTGGGGACGAACAAAAATTTTGCTCATTCCATCCTCCGTGAGGGAAAGAATCGGCATGTAAAGATATCAATTGAACCAAATTGGGTCTACCAGCAAAATTTGCCCCTCAAAATAGAAATTGCACTTCAGAGGGTCTAGATTTCAAAATTTTCCCGGGGGAGCATGCTCCGGGACCCCCTGATCAAAATCATCACATCTTCGACAGGATTTCCAATCAAAATCCAGGGGAAAGAAAGAAATTTCATGCTGGCTAGAACACTGATCAGATGGTAAAAGTATAAACTAGTATGATGTCTTCCCTACTCAGATCTGAGCATTTGTCCACTTACGGAGACTACAAGAGAGCTGCAAGGGATCACCACACAGCAAAGACCTGCTTCTTGCGAGTTTTTAACACATGGATTGTGTCCCCTGACAAATACTCAGACTTTACATGATAATCCAGAAAGAAAACACAGTACACGAGCCTTCAAGTATCTAGTGGGGAATGCTTTATTTCTTCCACTATAAACAACTTGGAAGACGAAACACAAAAGTCAACAAGGATTATAAAATACAAAATGTAATGTCAGTACAACTGGTATGATGACAACAACACGAGTGTCTCTCCGCAACAATTATCATTGGGTAGGTAAGATCATTCAAGAATCTTGAGTATTTTGCATAACTGCTTGAATCTTGTACATACATGGACCTATAATATAATGACCAAAAATATCCTTGCATCACTGTAGGATCTCTTTTCTTCATACATGTTTTTGTATTCTAATGGGCATTTGGGATGGTAAGTGAATGACCATACATGTATGTTACTGAGTTACACTGACACATACGTTCCTTTGCCTTGAAAACAGCAATAAAAATGTACTAACAGTACACATCAATGATCATTTCTCCTCTATATTCTTTTGTCAAAATGTAGAGATTGTATGTTATGCTTTTTACAAATCAGTGCAAGGAGTCTTATCCCTTCTACGAACATAATTCTGTTCCTTACAAAAGCAACATTGTAGTTATATCATTAATATCATCAATATCTAGCATCACTAGCAATCATAATTAAAAGTCATTATCAACCAAACTGGTTCTAGTATTAGATTACAGGTATCGAGATCATGTAAAAGCCAGCTTAATCAAATCTGCATATAAATCTTTGAAACAACCTTAACAAGAAGATTCACCATTAAGGTACTAAACTACATTATGATACAGGACTTCATCATAATGCATTCACTTTCACACAAACATTCCCACCTGCATGCAGTCTTTATTGAAACGCCTTAAAAGTTAAAAAGAAAAACAAATAAAGCTCGTTATCAACTAGTTTGGCAAAGCAGAAACTTCTGGCACTTTAAACGGGGTCTGATATTTTGTTATACTTATCATGATTGATTTTAGGGGCAGGCACATATCAGTCACTTGCAAGATATGTTTTGGAAAACAAACAACAAACAAAATATATATATGGTGACAGAGACTTCTGCTATGGTACTGCTAGCATTCACACACTATAAAGGTTTCTATAATTTATGACCATGCTATAAGATACATTAAAATATCTAAAAACTTGTCTGCATGTAACATTTGTGCAGAAAAGTTACAGGTCCAAAAAGAGTTTTGTTAACATGAATGTAGCAGTGTTTTTTGTCTTTCGCCGCGCTTCCGCGGCGAAAGGCAATCAGACCGATATTAGATTTCTGTCCGTCTGTCCGTCCGTCCGTCCGTCCGGGTCGACCATGCCATACCGTGCTAGCGAGATATTCTACCCTGTAGATTCGACGGTATGTAACGTTATGACATACGTATCGGCCTACCATGAATGTGCTGCTTGGTTTGCGGTCCATGCCATATCGTGCTAGCGAGATATTCTACCCTGCAGATTCGACGGTATGTAACGTTATGACATACGTATCGGCCTACCATGAATGTGCTGCTTGGTTTCTGTATGGCTTATAAGCAGGAATTTGCAGAGACGGATGTGAACGGTGAGGATTTCTTCGTAAGATTGTATACAATTTATAAACTAACATGTTCGCTGTTTGGTTATAATAAAACAGACATTGTAGAGAACAGTTTGACATGTCATTTACTTTGTTTTATGGAAAATCACCGCTACAAAATCTAGAATTGTGTAAGATGCGTGCGCCGCATCTGACATGGTGTGGGAGGGGGGCGTATTCGGAAATTTCTTACTCTAAGAAATTTCAGGCTATTTTCGTGTAACAAACTTCTTTCAGCAAAATAGTAGCCCTCGGATGCGTTGAAAATAGAATTACCCACATTTAATTTATAATTTCGAAAGGGAAGATTCTGACCGAGCTCGACGGAGTGAGTCTGACGCGTGACGTCACGACTCCGTCAAGTAAAAGCATAATTGCGTTACTAAAAGAAACGAAACGTTCCATTAAACATACCACGGACCTGTTTTAGTTTAAAATATCTACCTTTCACATGATCTTGCCATTAAAAAAAATATTTCCATTACTGTATATGCCATGTTAATATTTTATGTTCAGTTGTTTATGGTGACAATACTTTGTTTGTTCTTGCAGAAATTCAGGACACATCTACTGATAAATTTGATTACTACAGTGTTTGTTCTTGCAGAAATTCAGGACACATCTACTGATAAATTTGATTACTACAGTGCACTTTCATAAAACCCTGTTGTACTGTAACAGAGCCGTTCTTAACAGCGAAACAATCCGAATAAAGTTAACATCATTCATGCAGTTGTGTTATTATACAGTTCAAGTAAAATATACTCTGTGAGAACCACTACCTTACTAAACAGTTATATAACCTAGCACTTGACCAAACTGTGCCAGAGCTGCCAACGTTGCAGACTTGGCACCCACGCTTGACCAAACTATGCCAAACAATTTTACCTACACAATATAAGTAAGCGAAAGACTAGCTTTTTTCAGAAGCTCTTGTTTTCTAATCTGGGAATCAGAGAGGTAGAGAGGACAACAGTAAGAAGTAAGACTGTTTCATATGTAACTTTTTTTTTCATCTTTCCAAAATAGTTCTTCAAATAAAAGTGGAAAAGTGGAAGATAGGGTTAAAACAATAAAACTTCGATCTTGATATTAAAACAAACAAGCAGGATTAACAAACTCATAAAATCATTTCTCACATTTCTAACAACCCTTTACCATGATGACTTCCCGTAATGTCCATCCCCTTCAAGACGGAACAACGGACGCTAAACCGGATAGTGAGAGTATGACAGCAACATATCCACATACATGTATATCTCTAACAGCACTAGTAGGTTTTACTTTGAATATATCCCAACCCCATGATTACATTTGAATCACCATATAGAGCACAATTATAGCATGTTCCACTGGGTAGAAATCACAAACGTCATCCAGTGAACATGCAGACTGGACAGATTAAAAACTCAAAACATCTTTTCTTGAATTACGCCGTATCTGTATACATCTGAAACTTTGTACAACAGTCCGTCTTGATCGCATATCATGAGTTTGTTTGGGGGCATACACCGTGATACACGTGTCCATCAAAATTTGTCATTGATCCTTCCATTTAGAATCCAAAGGTGTTTTCGCCACTGTATGCGATGTAGAGGAATCCATCCTCGTCTTTGTGTTCATTGTAGATTTGGCCCATATTGGCACTGAAAGTAGAATGAGATAAATAATCATGTACAGTCAAACCTGTCTATAGCGGCCACTCAAGGGACCGGACAAATTTGGCCACTATAGACAGGTGGCCTCTGTATAGAGGTGGCAACTTGTAGATAAAATACCCAAGGGACCGACAAAAAGTGGCCACTATGGACAGGTGGCCCCTCTGTAGAGGTGGCCCCTAATACAGGTTTGACTGTACAATGTCATTACAACTTGTGAATCTTGCAAAGTCTTTTTGATAAAGCTCATGGCATGATTTGATCCAACAGATATGAACAACTAAAGATTAATATTGAAGTTTTTTAATGTCAGTCAACACAACAAATTTGTCACTTTGAATTTTCGGTCGCACATGTACACCCATCAACCTTTGTCAGGAGTGGTGATTCAATTACTCTGAGCACATGACCTAGGGACACATTACTCGAGTTTAGGGGAGACGCAAGAATTAGCGCGTGTGCCTACAGCCCCGGTGAGAGAGGTTAAATAAAAACAAGGCTTTAAACCATTGAAAAGCCTTTCTTGGTGAGATTTTTTGTTCAATAAATTTGATGAGACCGGACATACTAGGCTATCATTTGAGGGTAAGTTTGTATGGCTTGCATGACCTTTTTATTCTTGAGACAATTGCATATTTGTTTCCTCAACTCACCCATTGGATTGCATGTATTACTGGGGAAAATTCAAATGGTTGCGTCTCCCCTGAAGAACCGTAGATGCCTGGCAAGTGGTATCGGCCCCGTCTCTGTTAAGTGTCTGCTGGTGTACTTTTACGTTCTTATATTGTGTTGACTGACAGTTAAAAATTTCAATATGGATTATACCAACACAGATGAACTTCCATAATGCTAAAACAGAGATTAAAATCTTCTCTAGCCTACCTTGACTGCGGCAGGACTTTCCCCACGAACAAGAAGATGGCGCGTTCCGAGGGCAGCTTGATGCGTTTGCGGATGATCCACATGAACTGTGCCACGGTGATGTCAGTCGGAACCAGGAACTTCTTCTTATCTATGTCTTGGATCTGGGAGTTGGGCACCTTCTCTACTACCACCTGTAAGGCAGAGGGAAAAAAGTGTTAACATACTAGTATGTAGTACGCAGACCCGGGGACAAGCACATGGCCGTAACCTACGGAACTCACAAACACCAAGCATTCATACTGCCAGATTTCGTAATAGTCCAGTACCGTCATTGCTAAGAGTAAGACTACTCAACGAAACAAAATGACACTGATTACAAGCTGTATATTATATATATTATATATTTTTACTCATGTTTCACTTTATATCCACTGCAACAGCAATGCTGCTCTAAATCATTAATTTTAAAGTGTAATCACGTTTTAGTGATTAATTAAGTACATGTATGTCGAGAAAAGCAGAGTTTTTAATGTACAACAAGACACAATTCAGCCACTGGCTGCCAGAACCTTGTTTTAATAATAAACCATTTGATTGATTGATTGATTGATTGATGTACATGTGGATAACTGAGAAGTGTATGCAAGTACATGTATCTGTAATATATCATGGTTTCATTCAACAAAATTCCACTGACTTGCATGCTGGACCCATTAGGCCACACCAAATTTATATGTTGCTTCTTGGATTTTTTCAGAAAAAAAAAGTGGACCAACAGTTTAAAAAAGAATAAATAAATGAATTTTTTCAAAAGGTCTTGGGGGAATATATACGACTGGAATGACACAAAAAAACAACTGCCTAGGGAGTTCAATGGCACATTTTATACAATGTACCCTTCCTTTGATTTGTTACTATTGTTTTGAATAAAAGGCATTGTTTTTAGACTGAAGATAGGTGTATGTGGCTCTGAATGGTAATATCTACAGGTTTGTGACAGCAAAACCTGTATTATTCTTCCTCAGGACTTAATTCTTTTTTTTTTGAGAATGAAAAAAATGGACAGGCAAATCCGCAACAAATAATAAGTGTGGCCCTAGTTAATTAAGATACACTCAGACTCTTACCCTGCTATTACTGTAATTCACTTTGTGTTCACGGTACTAAAATTTCACGGTCTGAGAAAATTTAACTTGTTCTCGGAACTAGATGTTCACTGTCATGGCAAGAGCACATAAAAAAGTCTGTGAATTATTTGTTATCAGTAATGATAAGTTCATGTTACAGTCATCACCGTGAAAACCGTGAACATAACAGTACATTGAAAAAATCAGTAATTACAGTATTCACTCATATTTCTGCTATTGTTCACATGGATGAGGGTGCTAATTGTTACATGATTACTTACATCATGTGTTGGTCTTTACTTTTAATCATGAAGAAGTGGAGAAACGACCCTCTAAAGTCTAATGTGATGTTAAAAGAGTCCTTGTCGTTATGAGTAACCTTGTCCCTAATGTATCACAACATGTGATCCTGAGAGTTACCAGTAAAGGTCAAGTGCCTATCCTGGAGTACTTAACAATCAATTATTCCTAACGTTATATCACACACCACTGCAGCCCACACAAGGACACCTGGAAACTAGACAATAGGAAGGAAGGAAATGAAACCTATGGCTATTGGACAATGATAATGTATTAAAGGTTAGACATCCAGCTAAAAAGGCACACAATACATTGTTTAACAATAACTAGATAGATTTTGGAAATGGTCAGATGTTTCAAGCAGTGTCTTCGTTTAATCAGTGACACTGGACAAGATCTTGTCCAACAGGTATTCAACCAAAAACTATGAATTTGTACCAGATGAAGACAAATTTTAGTAATAGTCCAATAGGAAAAAAAATTGACAAGGTTAAGACAAGGTTTGTACTAATTAGTTCTTATGTTTGAATGAATTTTCTCTTGCAGGCACCATAGGGAAAGGATAAGAGCTATGCAGGTGTCCAAATTCAAACTGTATCCTGATTAATGCTATCCTGTGTCCATTTCCTGTCACTTCCTAGGAAAGATCTATTATTGTTGTTGAAGCCACTTTTAAGTAGTATATGTAAGTTGCTAGAGCAATACATCAAACAGCCAAGCATAACATGATTTGAATACTGTTCAGAGGTATAAACGGGAAAATACAAGGTAAAAACATGGACTTACGGGTATCCGGTCAGGGTATTTTCTTCTTATCTTGTCAGACTCTGCTTGGCGTTGTTCTGTAAACAAACAGATTGGCATGTATCAAAGTGTTTACAGTCTCTATTCATGATGGTACATATTTCACGAAGAACAGCTTGTCACAAAGGCTTTTGATTGATAATAGCAGTTGATTATCATTGTTTGAACACCAGATATTGTTCACATACTGCCCATGCAAAAAAATAGATAAGACTGCTATAAATGACACATGTAAAAACACAAAGAGAAAGGCCTCGGCCCTCAGGTATATAATTTACTGAGAAATTAAATTGTTCACTTGAGAAAGATGGTGATGGCACTCAAAAAATGAGTGAAGATTGACAGCTAGGTTGTTCGTCCTCCAAAGACAAATGATATTTGATACACGCTTAGCAGACATATCGAACAACATCGAAACTGGAACAAGTCCAAAAAGATTTCTCTTTTTCAGGCCAGCACTAGCATTACACTGATTCAATAATGGGACAAAGTCCAAGAAGTCACTGATATCATGATGTTTTCTTCATAAATTAACTTTTTCTCAGCACATGAGAAGTAAATTTATTGAAACAGGACTATTGCAAACAAATTTGGTCCTAAATTATGGCACCAAACATTGTTGCTCTTTCATCATATGTTAAAAAAACAGAAGCTACATGGTGTTGCTTTCGGAAAACACCTCCAAAATTGACAAAACAGCTGCAGTTGCAGGTTTAGGACTGCACCTTCTAACCTACTACGAAGGTACGGCGTATTTTCGCTCGAATTTCCCAGTGAACTTACCCAAGGAGTGTTCCTCCTTGTACTGAAACTTCATTTTCAACAGAAGCGGTCCTCCTCGTGTCGAATTTCAGGTGAAAATGGGTAAAAATTTCCCGCTTATGACTCAGGTCCCAGTTTGTTTTGATGACTGAAGATCAGCTGAATTTCTCGGAATGACGTAATCAGACGGACTATTCCACTCACATGTCAATCACTTTTCCGTTATCCTAATCTCTAAAATGTCATAACAAAATGTATGAACAATATTTTGATTATTTTATTACAGAATATGTATGATTTGTGGTGCTAAAATGTAGTTAATAATGAAATCAAATATTAAGAAAACCTCCTCAAAGTGAGTGAGACATTCTAAATTACCCACAAGCCTCTTTGGTAAATGATTTGACCTGTACGCGTCAAAATGTAACATCAATTTAAAATTTACCGCTGTAAGTACTGAAATAAACAGATTTTGACATTACATCACACCTTATTAATAAGATAAAAACATAATTTTTTTACGGAAAAAATTAATCTCGATATAGTTTGCTTAGTCTATTCCTAAGCAGTTGTTTAGATGCGTTCACATTCCTCGCGTTCAAAAAAATGGCGGTGGTGGAAGTATATTCTCACCCCGTTTTACATCGCTACAAAACCAGCATTTGTACAAAAGCCACGATATTTGTGTTCGCGTGCTTTCTTCTCACATTCATTCCACCGATCCTGGTAGCATATAGGAGTCAAGGTGAGCATTAGAATATCGCCATTAAGTAGAAATAGATGTTGAAGGTTTGTTGACAACTTTTGCCTCTGACAACCTTCATCTTCTTACGGCTGTTGTTATTCTTGTTATTCACATTACATAATTTATTTATTCATAATCACATGAACAAAATTATTTTGTTGTTCTTCTTATTATGAGACTGCCAAACTGAACAAGATGAAGACTTCTATAGCCTAAACTTTGCCCTAAAGATACTTCAGTGCTCGAAAATGCTTTTTTCAGCCAGGTTGCACCATCAACATGATTTTCAGGTTGCCCCACTTCCAAGTTGTTTAATACTCTCTTCAAATCAGCTATCCTATCTTTTTTCCAGTTACATGTAGGTATATAACCACGTTTTATAACCATGTTTTATCTTATCAATGAATAAATACAAAAGCTTATGCACCTACTAAGGTGGAGAAAACTGGCATTCCGATTTCACTGTAAAATTTCAAGTTGTTACACTGCACTGCACTCTCCTGGTTTAAAATCAAGTGGCGCCAAGCAAAATGTGGTTGCATTTGCAAATGTCCAAGTGGGTATTTTGAGTGCTGGACCTAAATGTATATATATATTGTTGGCATGTACTAAGAAAAACCAGATACAGAATGCTGCTTATTTTACCGAATGAATAAGCCTTCTCACATTAGTTAGGGCGCATGTGCGGTGACAGGAATTCTAGGTAATATGTCAAAGGGTAAGGCACACAAAAAGTAAACAGTCCTTGTCTTTACCATTGTTTTGATTTGCATAACAATGTCCAGACGGCTTTTGTTGACTTTTTGTGTGCCTTAGCCTTTGACATATTACCTAGAATGCCTGTCGCCGCACATGTGTCCTAACTAATGTGAGAAGGCTTATGCTAGTCTCTAGAAAACATTTGATACCTCCATGATTATGATGATTATGTTGACTGTTGCTGTAGGTTTCTGGCAGAGAGAGGCCTGGTACAGAGAGCAGCCTGATGTGAGTTTTAAACACCAGATCCTGCTGCTGCTGCAGACATCCCAGACTGGAGACTATCTGGTGTGGAGCACCTACCAGAACTTCAACCAACTGCAGCAAGGCAGGGTCAGGGTGCCACTAGTCAAGGTACTGTAAATGCATTTATGTTCGCGGGGATTCAATTTCGCGGTAAAGGGAAAATGGAGTGTTTGTGGTGGTTTTAAGTCCGTGGTAACGCCATAGACTGCAGTCTCATACTCTAATGGAAAAATGTTCGCGGTGGTTTAAAGGTCACAGTAAAGTGGTTGCCACGAAAACCGCAGACATAAAATCACCACGAACATTTCTTTTATCCACTCGCACCAGGAAGGTCCCCTACCCTTTTTGATAAGTGTGGTGGTTTCCTTTACGTTTTTATAGTGCGGCTCTCCTCAAACACGGGACCTCCATTTAACGTCCTATCTGAGGGACGGCCCTAACTGAACTTGATGAATGTCTCCCTTGCCATACTATACCAGGTGCTGTCTCAGTTAAGTTCAGTGCTGTTTACAGTCTGCTGCTACTGTTAAGAATAATCATTCTGACATGAATACATCAAAGCAAATACAAGCTTACATGGCAACTTGCCTGTAAAAACACTGCATATACATGTGGATATTTAGTATGCTATATACTACATTGTGTATTTAGTATTAAAACATATCAAACATAGTAAATATCTGGCCCATGTAGCCACAAATCTGGCTGTAACTGCTTTCTACTCATCTTTTCCAGTCCAGAGAGGAAGACTCTAACCGAGATGGGAAGTCTGATGCCCTGCAGATGACAGTACAGGTTCCATTGTTGGACACAGAGGAAGTCTACAGTGTTGATCTTCTGCTGTTCTTTCAGTACAAACTATATGTAAGTAGGGAAAGTAGGGGATTGATTTGTGCAAGGGGAAAGTGAATCAACATTCAAGTTCACAATACAGTTTCCTAGTGACAGCAAAATTCATGAGGATACAATGGCTGAAATTTTATGTTTCATGATAACTCATATCATGGTTAACTAGAGTTCAACGAACCCATCTCTTCGCCAAATAATCATGCCTTTATTTAAGACTTTAAGGTCTTATTGTTCCTCACAAACACACAAACATTACCAAAACCAGACTGTGACCTGACAGATGACCTGGTAGCATCCCTGGTCAATCAGAATTTCATGCTTGTCAATTTAGACTTTGTCCCCAGTGTAAGGGCGTCCTCCAGCAAACCATCTGTATAACAGCTGTGTCCATAGATATAGGTCAAAATGAGATATATAGAGCACAGTTTATTTCTGTTAATAAGTTTTGCTGCAGTACCTTAGGAAGCCGCTAGGGGGCCCACTATCATAATTTATCTTCGTTTTCCTGACCCCTACCCACCTACCAAATATCATCAGGATTTTTTCAAGGCTTCTCGAGTTATGCATTCCACAAACAAAAGGACGCACACACTCGGCCCGCTACCGTCCTATCGGAAAATGCTACGTCAACTATTTTCGAACACAACCTTCCTTTCCGCAGCCGCTACTTAAATACTAAATATCATGAAAATCCATACACAGCTTCGAGTTATATGCTGTTGGCATGGATTTATGAACTTTCCTCATTAATTATGCAAATAAGCTACTGATTTGCATAATTAGTATTACATTGTATAATTCATCACTCATTCTATCTACATACCGAAAATCATGATGATCTGTTTACACGTTCTCAAGTTATCCTCGTCCAAAGTTTGAACGGAAATCGGTGCCTGCAGTTCCCAAAAAGCCGCTAGGGGGTCCAAACTCACAGCACTTACTCTCTGTTTCAAGGGCTATCTACCACTCAAAAATCATGACCACAGCATGTCCAGAACACGAAGTGCCAAAATTAAAAGTTTTGCTGCAGTACCTTAGGCAGCCACTAGGGTACCCATTATCGAACTTGACCTTCGTTTTCCTAACCCCAATCCACCTAACAAATATAATCAGGATCCATTTAAGGGTTCTCGAGTTATCTTGCTTACAGACAAACGCACTTACATACAAATCCCGCTACAGCACCATAGGTAAGAGCCAGGTAAACCATTTTCGCACTTGACCTTCCTCTCCAAAACCGCTACACACCTACCAAGTTTCGTGAAAATCGCCCAGCTAGATTTTGACTTATGCTGCCAAAAACAAACCGCAAAAAACATACCAAGCTGGCTGCAGTACCGTAGGAAAACGCCAGGTAAACCGTTTTCAAACTTGGCATTCCTTTCGACAACTGCTACACACCTACCAAAAATCACAAAGTTCCATCCACAATTTCTCGAGTTATATGCTGTTGACCTACATACAGACCCAAGTCAAGCAATCTCATACTCTTCTTGGCGAAGAGAATGATAGAACAATAAGTGATCTTCAATCCTAAAGCAGATAATAGGAGATATTTTCCATCACTCATTACAGCTAGAAGCTTAGAACTACATGTAGCTACAGCTATAATCGCAAAACTACAAACACTTCTGGTGACAGCTGTAGTATAACAGTCTTGTTTCCCCCCAGATCTTCTCTGCCTTCACCATGGAGTGTATGGCATACCTCCACCACAGCTGTAGTATAACAGTCTTGTTTCCCCACAGATCTTCTCTGCCTTCACCATGGAGTGTATGGCATACCTCCACCACAGCTGTAGTATAACAGTCTTGTTTCCCCCCAGATCTTCTCTGCCTTCACCATGGAGTGTATGGCATACCTCCACCACAGCTGTGGTATAACAGTCTTGTTTCCCCACAGATCTTCTCTGCCTTCACCATGGAGTGTATGGCATACCTCCACCACAGCTGTAGTATAACAGTCTTGTTTCCCCCCAGATCTTCTCTGCCTTCACCATGGAGTGTATGGCATACCTCCACCACAGCTGTAGTATAACAGTCTTGTTTCCCCACAGATCTTCTCTGCCTTCACCATGGAGTGTATGGCATACCTCCACCACAGCTGTGGTATAACAGTCTTGTTTCCCCCCAGATCTTCTCTGCCTTCACCATGGAGTGTATGGCATACCTCCACCACAGCTGTAGTATAACAGTCTTGTTTCCCCCCAGATCTTCTCTGCCTTCACCATGGAGTGTATGGCATACCTCCACCACAGCTGTGGTATAACAGTCTTGTTTCCCTACAGATCTTCTCTGCCTTCACCATGGAGTGTATGGCATACCTCCACCACAGCTGTGGTATAACAGTCTTGTTTCCCCCCAGATCTTCTCTGCCTTCACCATGGAGTGTATGGCATACCTCCACCACAGCTGTAGTATAACAGTCTTGTTTCCCCCCAGATCTTCTCTGCCTTCACCATGGAGTGTATGGCATACCTCCACCACAGCTGTGGTATAACAGTCTTGTTTCCCTACAGATCTTCTCTGCCTTCACCATGGAGTGTATGGCATACCTCCACCACAGCTGTAGTATAACAGTCTTGTTTCCCTACAGATCTTCTCTGCCTTCACCATGGAGTGTATGGCATACCTCCAGCACACATCCCCCCTCCCTGGGGCTGACCTGACCGTGGTGGGGGACCTGAGGTTACACCAGAAGTACCCCCTGGGACACACAGGCAGGGACACTAGGTTTAATGTAAGTGGGGCTTTACTTCCTTTTTAGGGGTGAACATTAGTTTATATTCTTTCATCCTAGCTGTTGTTCTGTACCTTAACACTAGTACAGGAAACAGATGATAAATCGGATAGTGAAAGGTAATTGCTTTGTATCAACATAAACGGGATTGCAAACAGTATTTCTTCATCCATTTGTTGTTGCCTTTGACTGTTTTTTTTTAATGTTTTAGTTAGCAGAAGACTCATATAAGCAGATGTGCTTCTTGTCCTATGGTCTTTAAATGAATGTGAATAAAATAAAAATTTCTCTATCCCATGTAGACCTCCATTATAGACAGTACCAGTATCTTTCCCAGTGCCTATGACCTGAGGACAATCTTTGAGTCCTACAGTGATAGAAATGGTAAGTATACATTATTTAACCTCCATTCTGGTTTTTGTATTGACAAAATGTGTCAGATGATAGTACTACGAGAGAATACACCATTTTGCAAGCGTAATGTCTTTTGTTTGGCAGTTACAGGTCATTATGTTTTTACAGACTTAAATTTTAATTGTGACATCCTACATGTATCATGTTGTTCAAAGACGAAACAGCAGCATTAAAGGGGCATCCCTAAAATCGTGACACTTACATCACTAGGGGGTGCTTGCATGTGATTATATAGATCATTCTGAAACTCCTTATTTCTTCTCTTGTTTTCAGTTTCTACCAACTTCCAGACATACTACCCAGTATGGAGAACAGGGAGAGCGACTGGTCAACCCTTTGTGATCTCAGCCACTGTGAGATACCCAGAGGAAACCATACTATATCCTTTCATGGGCCCTTTCTTTTGTGAGCACAAATATTGAAAACTATCTCCATATTCAATTTTGGACTGAACTTCAGGTACTAACTTATTTATCCTCTTCGTCCCTGGAGAGACATACTAAGTAAGGCCATGACTTTTTTCTTCCGGTAGTGTATGCATAATTATCAGTATGATGCAACATTTTCTAGAGTACATCTATGGGTTTTTTTTTCACTTCTTAGGCCATGGCAAGTAAATTTTATGGATGGCATCCGCACGCTCATTAATTTTTGCCTGATTTCAGAAAAAAAGAAGTTTCCTTTTCCACGGATGGTTAGATAAACTAAAATGGGTAAATATGTTGTGTTGTAAGCTGCTAATTGTAATGTAGAAGTGACATTGGAGTGATAGCCTTACTGTAGTTGCAGAAGTGAAACTTGCTGGATAGCTGTAAGAGTGGCACCACTATGGAAGTCATGAGAATAGCTGCCAAAGTGATGCCAGTCTACCACACTAGGATCAATTTTACTACACTAGTTCACTTCTTGAATACAAGAATAAGTGACTTGTTAGCTGTGGTGCCATATTTTGTCACTCCAACTCTTGTTACGTTTATTGCGTCTACTTTGAAAATTTGGCGTTTTTTTTTTCTTTACCCATCTTGTTTTTTTTACACTATCTCATCATTTTTGCAGCCTGCAGAGAATCATCCATAAAATTTACTTGCTGTGGCTTTATGATGATTTCTTTATTAAGGAAAAGCTAATTGCTTCCTTAACCAGGCCTTACTTACAAACCAGGTTTCTGGCAGCTCATCAAGTGGGGCTGGGTGCAGTACATCTCCATCCTGCTAGTCTTCCTGTTCGTCTTTGACAGGATCAAGACTTTTGTGTTTGAGAACCAAATCTTGAACACCATAGTGGACAGCCCAACCAAAAAGTTCAAGCAAGGTTAAAGAAGAATGAGTTACATTATGCTACAATTTTAAGAACCATATATCCATACACAAAATAAAGTGTTACCAACAAGCTTTCGATCAGTCTTCTGATCCTTATCAAGTTGAAATGACCCAAAGCCTATGTCACATATCCAGACCGGATATATGGTACTTAAAATTGTAACATAATGTTGACTACCATCACAGATGAACATGATCTGTATAACAAGCTATAAGTTGTAGATAATTTCATTACAAAGACACAGATGTTGCCATTCTTGCTTGATGATGTTGTCTTTGCAAAGCATTTTATTTTCATACAGCAAAACTATGAATGGCATTCTAAGTGTGTTGTCTTGTAGCCTGAGTACCATCTGCCCTAGTGTCTGCTGGCTCAACAGGGTTCGAAATAGACATACTTAACTTGCAATTTGCACATAATTTTTGAGATTTGCATGTAAAACTTTTCTGAACTTGCAATCTTGCATGTTGAAAATACATGGCCTATAGTAAAAATACTGACTCAGGCTAGTTGACTTGTGTGTAAGACTACACATTCCTTTGAAGTGAGTGAGGATGCAAGAGAAATGACCTACACTTTAAAATACCTATATGGGTATAGTCCAAATGTTGTAGTCAGTACCATTGGTAGTAACCCCACCAGTTGGCTTTTCTAATGATTTTGATGTATTTGTTGTGAATTGTGCCTTTTATTAAGAGACAGATGACTTAATTTCAAATTTCCAAGTTTACTGACTACCCTATCAGGTATTGATTTGTTTGTATGATGTATATAGTATTGCAGTCTCTTTCCCAAGCAGTGAACAAGCAAATGTGTACATATTATGTTCTCTTTGTAAATATGGTGTATCTTCTTAGCATGACTATTGTCATGACTTGGAAATTTGTGTTTATCAATATCTTTATCAATATCTAATGTTCCTATGGTATGTAAAATGTTCATATGCACTTAGACAAGGAATGACAACACAATTCACTCAGAATTTTTTTCATATTTCTTGTATACAGGCGGTGCTCTGGCAATCAAACAGCACAATTTAACAACTTTATACATTTCTGTATGCTTTTTGTTAAACCACCATGAAGTACATAATTTCCAATGTCTGTAAATTTTACATCACTTACCAAAGAGAGTTGTATATGAGTATTTTGTATTAAATGTTTTCTACAATAGTTTGACAGTAATAAATCTGTTGTGTCATTTTTTCATATCTGCCGCTCACTCTAAACTTTAAAATGTTTTATGATAATCAGACTGTTTTTTCTTTTCTCCTAATTTTTAAGGAAGACATGCTGCAAAGACAATAACAGTGACAAATAGTTTGAAATCTTGAATATACTGCATGTAACACATTGTCATCATCGCAGACTGAAATCCACCAGTGCACCAGCAGTAGTGCTTTATGTATGTAAAGTAGTTACTCAAGCAACTGGATATGATTTTGGAAACGGTCAGACGTTTCATATGGTATCCACCATCTTTCGTCAGTGACACTGAAGAGATCTGGAAGAAACTGATCTTTTATACCCTATCTATGAATGAAGACAATTTTAGATGTCCAATAGGAGACATTGTTAGCAAATGTAGTTGTTGCAAAAATGTTCTGTATAACTAAGTAACACGATTACTTTCAGCATTTGTTAGATCATCTAAACTTCTGGTGAGAAAGATCATCTGTTGTCCTGTATGATCATTGTCCTGTGTGGATAGGCATCGAGCTGTACAAACAGGTACCGGAAGCTGTCATACTTCCCCCGGTCATTCTGAAATAAACAAATAAACAAACACATAGGCTTTGATTGACAAAACAACACAACAAAACTAATCCATACATCGATGAAGGTTAGACATCAGGGTAATAAGATACAACAAATAGCAACTATAATTCAAGCAACTGGGTATGATTTTGGCAATAGTCAAACATTTCAGATAACATCCGTTATCTTTTAGGGAAGAGATCTAGTTGAAGAGCAGATTTTATATTGTAACTATCAATTGATATGCAAAGGAAACAAAGACAACTTTTCACTAGTCCAATAGGAAACAAAGTTTAAAACTGATGCATATATGGGGTAATAGCCTCTATTATGCATTACTAGTTGTATTGCTCCTGCATATAAAGAAAAAATAAAATAGTTGCCCCACCTCTGTGACCTCCAGGTGTACTGTGGCCCGTCTGCCGCTCCCTCCCTTCAGGTAAAACTTCATCCGCAGGTGTTTCATCCCTGCATCATCCGTGTATTCTGTATAACTGGACATGTACATAGAAAATTTCTTATGTTTGCAATTACAACAAAATATTCTGACACAAAATCTATTCACAAAAATGTAGCAGTTGTTTATCAGAAAAAAAAAAAATCACGGGTCTCAGTGGCAAGTGTGCAGATGTTGACACACTGGCAACACCAAATCCGTAGGTGTTTTTTGGCACCTTTAGACAGATTAGCCGTGAGGCTCGGTGGGCGTCACTCCACCGTCATGGGGGCAGGGGCATGGCGAGTTTAGAACTCAGGACCTTCTGATTCTGACTCCAACGCTCTAGCCGTTGCGCCATATCAGAGATGCACCACAAAGCAGTGGGAAATAGTTGGCACAACAAACAAACAACTTGTCCCATACTTACGCTGGGTGTCTACGTCTTCCCCTCCTGGTCTCCTCTCCAAAACCGGCAATAGGCGTGCCTAGAGCAACCTTCACCTGTGGAGCAGAACATTACTAGATATCACTGGAGGCTCTAGTATCAAAATCTTATATGGTCGATAGAGTAAAAACATTTCACAGCAAACAAAACATATTTGACACTTCCATCCCATCTTCACTTGACACATTGAGAACAGCACTTGGCAGGAGCAGCTGCATCAAGTTTACATCATTAGGTCCTTCAGAAAGCATGGTTATATTACATAAGCCTGCTAATTATGACAACTGTAATTTGTTGGTTGTAGACCGATAGTACAGATGTAAGCACTTATTCAATTTAAGTGCAAATGACATAACGTTAATATTTCCTACCTCTTCGTTGTCTTTGCACCTGTTCATAGCATCAGTATAAATGCCATTGATACTTCCACCCGAGAACAGTTCTCGACCAATGGCGTAGAACAACACTCCCATCACTCCGACTCCGAAGATCACTATGCCAAGATACGTCACGTCTTTCCCTGCCTCAACAACTGGAAAAAAATGGAACCAGGCCGTGGGACATCAGTGGAACTATTCTTATTACTGTTATATAGTGTTATAATATGGATGCATGGCAGACATGATGCCATTGAGTTTTTTCCATCTAAATGATAACTGAAATGAAAGGAACAAGGAAATGAAAGGAACAATGTCATACTTGGCGTAGAACTATTCTCTACATACAAGTTGATTATAAGTCATAACGAAATTGAATCAAACTCGGTGAAGAAAATTTAGGACAGTAACTCACGAGAGTGGCATCATGAAATTTCTGCAAAATGTTTATTGACACGACAACCACATGTAATCATTTTTCTTGTTATAAATCTATCTATAGGATCAACATGTCATTACACACATCATGACCGGAAGTGTGATGTCCAATGTGTCAAAGGTGCTTGCAATTGGAAGTAGGTATATGATAGGCTCTGATGTAAAAGGCCTTTTTTATCGGGGGCCAATTTACTGACTTCCAAGCACCTTTGACCCATTACTGACATCACACTTCCGGTCTGGATGTGTAACATAGCCTTTGGGTCATTTCAACTTGATAAGGATGTTTGTCGAAACGGTTACGGAAGAATTAAAAGAAGGTTGTGTAACGCATAATCTTGACTTTGTTCAATGTTGACAGATGAACTTACATTCGGACATGTCATTACAACTCACCTTTTTGTCCCGTGGTCAGCTGTCCACCTGTCCCCCCATCTCTACTCTCCACCACCTCTCTCCGACCCCTCCCCCGGTCCTCAGCTTTCCTCATCTGTAACCGACATGGCTGCCAACAGGGCGGGCCTGCAACTCTCAACAACTTCCTACTCAGGCCTTGGACATCCATCTGTACGGGGTATTGAACTTGCTTTGTACTCATCTCTCTATTTGTAAACCTTTGCATGTTTTTCACTCCAACAGCCAAAGCCACAAACTCCATTGTGATGGGCTTGTGAGTATGAAGCCTGGACAACATTGTTGCAATGTTCCGATGAAAAAATAATCATCAAAACCGGCTTAAACTTCGACACTGAATCACTCCTTATCTTCCAGAGAATTTTGCTGCAGACATAACATTGAGAATACCAGAAAATTGCAGATATTGGAGCTGCTAACGTTACAGTAAATTTGAGTTCGCTGTTCAGTTCTCAGGTTGTCCTTTGCTCACATCATGCTTAACCTTTGACCTTCTTAACTGACCAATCAGCACCGAGATCCATGCGTTTTTGCCAACATGGCGGAAGTGGGCTGTTTTTGTACGGATTCTGAGGTAATGTTTGTCTTTTTGTCCATTTTCTAGCACATTGTAGAGATTTTCTGCGGTGTGTTTACTTTTAAACGATTGCGATATGCGTAGGGTACGTTACGAATGACATTCTTTCTACAGAGGCTTGAAAATACATGAGTATCACTCTATTGTTGACTGGACTGTTGTCTACATCGCTGACTGATATGTTTGGGAAATGTAAATGAGATCGACCCAAGAAAACAAGACAAGCTTTGTCCGTAGACCGACCAAACAACAACAACAAATAACGATTTCTTGTGGTAAAAAAGAATTGATTCAGTTTGTGGTGCAAGTATACAAAAGTAACGGGTTCCGCACTGGTGTTCCAGTGCTGAATCAATGGGTCGAATCGGCCTCAGCACTGGTTTTCCAGTGCTGAAGAAACGTCAGCACTGGTTTTCCAGTGCTGAACGGCCTTGTTGCAGTGCTGAAGCTCCCTCAGCACTGGAATTCCAGTGCTGAACTTTTCCGAGCACTGGTTTTCCAGTGCTGAACTTTTCCGAGCACTGGTTTTCCAGTGCTGAACTGCCGTCAGCACTCGGGTACCAGTGCTGAACTCGCGGCGGAGAGGCGGCGAGCCAGTTCAAAGGTCATTCAGCACTGGTTACCCAGTGCTGAAACCGGCGTCAGCACTGGAACCGAGTGCTGATATACAAAAGTAACGGGTTCCGCACTGGATTTTCCAGTGCTCGGGAACTTTTCAGCACTGGAAGACCAGTGCTGAAAAAACTTCAGCTCTGGGCTTCCAGTGCTGACGATTATAAAGCACTGGAACGTTCCAGTGCTGAACGTAATATTCATTCGTAGCATGCGTCCGTACGGCTGAGTTATTTCCTTTCGACTTGTTACCTTGTTTGGCGGAGATTGACATTACACATGACAACAACAGTTTTATTTCATGAAATAATGAAAGAATAAAAAGAGGCCATGACTTTGAGCTTTTATTGAATTGTGTGAATGTGATAGATATAGCCCTTTCGGGAATCATTTCGGTGGCCCTGAAAAGGGCCGGGGTAATTGTAGACAGCAGATCAGTCTTCGTTGTTATTCGTGTCGAACAGACGGCGGTGTATCTCTAGGAAAAGGCAGTCCCCTAGAGCTTGTGCTGGGCGCGTTGGTGCCTGGTAGTCCTCGATGATGGCTTCCAGCTCCTGGCGAGCTTGCTGAGCCTCTCTCGCTGCAACCCCTCTCTTCATGAGCTTTTCAATCATGTCATGAACGGCAGGGCGCATCGGCAGGATGCGCTCCTGCCAAAGGGTGACGGCCCCGTCGATCCTCTGGTCTTCGCTGTCTTCACTCACCGACTCCTGCCGAAGACGCTTTCTGTAGCCCGCCTCTGTGTCTTCCGGCTGCCTCGTTCTGCGGATGTTCAGTCGGCCGTCGGGGAGCTTGCCCGGCCTAGCCACAGAGCGGCCCGGCTTGTAGTGCAGGGCTCCAGACTAACTTTTTATTGTGTGCGTGACGGTGTGTTTGGCAGTGTGTGTGTGTGTGTTTGGTAGTTTCTTTGGTAGGCTCAGTCGTCCGTGCAGCTCACGGTTTATAGTCGACACTACAAGTGCGGTCCCTCTTGTTGTAACTAAATTGGGACCTTCCAATGACCTTTGGCCAAGAAAATTAAACGTTAGACGATGGCGTTACATGTGAGGTGAATGAGTAATGGACCATGTTTACGGCTCGAGCTGCGGTAGATATCTATGTATATAACGTTACCACAGTTGTTTTGACAAGTTACTAACGTGATTGAAGACGTTTTAGACAGGTTAATTTCGTTATAATTGTAAACAGCAGCTCATGCCGCCTTGAGTCGTGTCGCTAGAGTCGGCGGCTTCAGCACTCGGTTTCCAGTGCGGAATATTTGTCAGCACTGGAAATCCAGTGCTGAAACGTCCTCAGCACTGTATTTCCAGTGCTGAAACGTCCTCAGCACTGGACTTCCAGTGCTGACGGCGGCTCAGCACTGGACTTCCAGTGCTGACGACCACTTCAGCACTGGTGTTCCAGTGCTGACAGAGGAGACCGTTACTTTTGTATATTTGCGTTTGTGGTAGTTGACTGATAATGTAAGCTCTGAACAGTCAAAACATAATTATTTGTTTATTTAGTGTTCACGATAATTTCTGGTCAACGCGAGTTGAGTGTTCAAAACAAATAGGAACTGGTTACACCAGTATCAAATTACTCTCCAAGCAGAGAGTGGTTGGGAAAATCGTGACGTTTTCCTTTCATATTTTTTTTTTGAAGGCCAGTCGAAAAAAAAATATGAAAGGAAAACGTCACGATTTTTCCCACCAACCTCTGCTTGGAGAGTATATCAAATTACCCTTAAGGTATCTCGGTTGGCTAAATTGGCATTTTGACCTTCCACTGTTTTCTTACTAATGAATTAAGAACGAATGGAGCCGTAACGAATGTTGATAGATGGGCATTAAAGAATTCTAAATCTGATTTTTTGGGGGCCAAATTGATAACGTCATCATTTTTATTGCCTCTTATGTCATTTTTTTCTATGACAAAATACAGCACTTTTGTACATACCACTGTAATGAACTTCGTTTTTCGTTGCATAATGATGAAAGCTACAAACTCACTGTTGCGCAAACTGATATCTACTAACGATCTGTAGTTATTAAGAATTAATCTTTTTTAATTAGATGAAAACAAACATTTTCTAATTACTACAGATCATTAGTAGATATCAATTTGCGCAACCGTGAGTTTGTAGCTTTTATTATTATGCAACGAAAAACGAAGTTTCATTACAGTGGTATGTACCAAAGTGCTGTATTTTGTCATAGAAAAAAATAATATAAGAGGCAATAAAAATGATGACGTCATCAATTTGGCCCCCAAAAAATCAGATTTAGAATTCTTTAATGCCCATCTATCAACATTCGTTACGGCTCCATTCGTTCTTAATTCATTAGTAAGAAAACAGTGGAAGGTCAAAATGCCAATTTAGCCAACCGAGATACCTTAAGGCTTATGTTCGCATTGCAATTTCTTTCCTTCCAGGAGACTGTCTAGTTGAAGACTACCATGAAGATGTTCTCGTGACTCTGACTCATCATTAACGTTAATTCGAACATTTACGATCAAATATTCGTTTCACAAGCGAAACATTTCCCCCATGGATATGACACAGTGGAGTGGAAGCACGCATGACTGAATATGTACTAAAGCTCCACCCACCAATTCTCTACAACTCTTTATATTTTGTACCACCAACCAATTCAAAATAGATAGAGGATGTTTATCACTATATCTTGAAAAACAATCACAATTCTAAGTACCTTTTTGAAGTACTAGATAATTATAGTCAGACTCTGCGTGAAAAAACAACAACATGGATAACGTTGACCTTCCGCTGACCTTGTCGGAGGTGACGATAGTGGACCTGGTGTCGTGGATCGCGTCAGGAGCGATGATCTTCGGTGGAATCGTGCCGTACATTCCACAGTACAGACAAATCAAAAAGACGGAGAACGCAGAGGGATTCTCTACATATGTCTGTCTGGCCTTACTTGTGGCCAACACACTCAGGATATTGTTTTGGTGAGTAACTAAGATTACATGTAACGTTATTACTATAAGGGGCAGTTTACCCTGGAAACCAGACTAATGTTTTTCTTTTGCAAGGGCTGGCATAAAATCTGTTCGGCAGCCTTGAGGCAGGTCTTCCCGAGGACCTTAAATAATAATCTCCAAGCAGATCCTACAATGGCATAAGATAGTACCAAACTGGCCAAGGAGCGTCAAAAGGTGTCCCTTGTTGCAAAACACACTCCTAAGCTGGCTTCACTCCTCTGCCAGCTTTTGATACTATCTTATAAATATGCTACCGTAGGATCTGCTTGGAGATTACTTAAATACGCACTCTGGGGATCGGATCAGGTTCCTCGAGTGCTTATCTAAGGTCCTTGGGAAGATGGAAAGACCTTCCTTGACTGCTGAACAGATTCTCTGCAGGCCCTGGCTAAAAAGTAAAAGTCTGGTTTCCAGGGTAGAGGTAGTTCTGTGTTTTATTTTTAATCTTAAAAAATCAAGGATCAGACGAATGGTACAAAGGTCATTCATAATGTGATACAAGCTGATTCAATTTGTATTCCTAAAGATTTAAGTTCTGTGTACCTAAACTTAAGGTTTCATTTCTTTGTACCTTTAAAGCCTTAGGTTTTCATATTTCTGTATTCCTAAAGGTTTTCATATTTCTGTATTCCTGAAGGTTTTCATTTCTGTGTACCTAAAGGTTTTTCATTTCTGCGTACCTAAAGGTTTTCATATTTCTATATTCCTGAAGGTTTGGAGTCCATTTTGAGCTCCCCCTCCTGGCCCAGAGTATCATAATGAACTTCACCATGATGGTGATGCTACACTTGTGCACCAGAGTCACACAGCTGAACGAGATGTCTACCAAAAGAAGGGCCTTCCTCGGTGGGTGTACTGTCTATCTTTGAACACATAGACAGAGACATTACATGTACAACATAATATCTCTAAATATCATTATAATATATAAAGTGATTCAGGTCTAGGTATGGACAATATTAGAATTGTCTTTAGGACTTATAACTCCATTCATCCCAGGATGGAAACTTGCTTGCTTGTTCACTCCATCTGTTCAGAAAATCTGAACTAAATGATATGAATATAGAAAGGTTCTTTTTGGCACAACCAAGGGAAAACTTACTTCCAACATTTTGATGTCTGTTAGACACTATCATCAAGATAGAATGACTGGAAACTACCCTGATGATGGCATCTGATAGACATTGAAATGTTGGAAGTAAGTTTTTCCTTGGATGTGGCAAAAAGAACCTTACTATAAAGTGTTGAATAATTGCCAACCTGATGAAGTTAGTTACGGATTAATGATATGAAACTGATGAAAACATATGTTCCAAAGCTTAAACAGATTCAATGGCAAAAGTCAACCGTAGGGGCTGGACAGTGAGTGGTATGGTGACAGCCTTTGAGTTTGACCTACATGGCACACATTGCATACAATACGTATACAGACCTTTGTGATATCCACTTTCACTGTTATGTCATTCTTCATGTATCTGCAATTCTCCATGTTCCTTCTCTAATCTAGTGCAATGTGCATGTTGCCACGTGGAACTGAAATGGCATCTACATGTATAATAAAGGCACTGCAATGCAACTTTTAATGGGATCTTGTGCTGAGCATGTATGAAGTTCTAATTGTGTGTTGTCTGAATGTCATGTCTTCCATAAAAGGCAATGCCACTGAGTCTTTGTCGGAAGGTTTGCCCTTGGAAAAAGCCATCAGAGAGGAAAATAAGGAACTCCTTGTATTTGCTGAGGGGACAGAAATTAGAAAAAGGCATTATGGTGGTATGTAATGCATACATATGTATGTAACATGTTGGTTTTTATTCAATTTCTGTATTCACTACCAGTTCAATTATTTTTTTTTTAAACACAACTTCATTATTTGGAAAATGAACCAGATCTTATATTGATCTAAAAAAAGTTATATTCAATTCAAAACACTTGCATGCCTTTATTTTGATCAGTTTTGCATGAGATTTTTTTTAACATTCTCTTTAAAAGTTATATTCAATTCAAAACACTTGCATGCCTTTATTTTGATCAGTTTTGCATGTGATTTTTTTAACATTCTCTTTATTATTACGGTACCGAATTACTATTGTCAATTACAAATCTTTATTAACACTTGAGATATTGTTTTAGCCTGTAGATTTCTTAATCCTATAAACCTGCCTAAGAATCTGAAGTCCTTGATCCATGGTCCTCTGTGCAATTTGTGTTTTAGCACTTCCTCGCTTATCAAGTACGGTTCAAGGTTTACTATGGTTATGATTTTGTTTAGTTCTCTAAATGAGTTCTTCTTGCTAGGAGTGGGTACCTGTATAGTGTACCAGTACAAAGCCGTTTTTTCTTGTTGGACTGATCCGGAAAAAATGGACATAAAAAAATCAGTTGACCGGATGTTGGACCGATTTGCAAAATGAACAAATTATACCGGCAGGCCTTCACATGATTTGGGGCTCACATATCCAAGCAAATAACAAGAGCGAAGTAGAGGAAAGGTGATAGTCATTTTCAAGTTTCCACCATCAAAAACAGAGGCAGTTAGTGTTGTTAATATGGACATAGGATAGTCCACCTAACAGAATCCTTTGTAGCAAAATAGACCATTGTTTTGAGTATATTAAGTTCACAGATAATTAGGTTCAGGTTCAGACCTGGACCTGATCCTTTGGACCTGGACCGTACGGCGTACCTGTGCCTGAATATTCTGTACCGGTACCCACCCCTACTCCTTGACCTAACCTTTTTCTGGAAGGTGTCTGTCCAAAACTCTTACTCACTGCCTTTTCTGGGCTCTCCGTCCAGCCGAGCCACAGCAGGGAAAACATCATCAGAAAGATGCCAGCAGTCAAACAGAGCCTGAAACTGTTCACAGGTTTCTGGGTGGGTATAACAGTTAGCCATGGCATGTAGGGATATCACCAGGCTCTAGGTTTTTTCCTCCAGTCTAGTTTTAAGACTTAGATCATACGGCTTTCTACAGAGAAATTGACAATTTACATGCATACTGTGTCAGCCGAAAGTCAATGTTGTCCACAACTGGCAAAACACATTACAACTAACATGTACCAAAAGTTCTTGCTGAATCGTTAGACTTATCAAGGTACAAAGTTACCTGTCAGATATGACAGGATATGGAGCCTGGGGTCATCCTAAAGACTTGTGTAAAACTTTCCATCTAAGAACAGTTTAGATGTACAGTTGTACTTGCATGTCAGCAGTGTTGGTCTTCTGTTTCAAGATCCCATTAGAAGTTGTACTTAGCACTAGCATCACCCAAGCATATGGGTAGCTAAGCCTTGCACTTATTAGTTTAGCAGCATGTTACACAGTACTAGTTCCATTCCTTGTATATGTCCTCCTGATATCTTAGATAATGCTTTGTCATACCAACAAGTCTCAGCTTTTATCAGCATATGTTAGTACATACATACACATGGTATATTTTGAGACCTTTGTGTGCATGATGTATGCTTCATGTCTAGATTTCTTTTACCTCTGACAAGAACAGATTCCTTACACTTTATGTAACACACACATACATTCACACACAAACACACTGTCAGATATACAACACTTCAAACATCATAATCTTGTATTTGCTCAGACCTGTTTAGACTCATCTTGTCTTAAATGAAAGTTTAACGAGTATGTGCAGAATGTTAACATCAGCACAACTTCCTGTTTAGGGAAATATTGAACTATATTGGACACAATGACATGACATATTGTATGAGAAAATGGGCACAACTACTACTTCTTTTATTGTTCACTATTGTTCTGAACACTAGGTAGACTGTCAAAGTTCTAAACCCTTATCATTGCCCCCAAGACTAGTAATGAGTGCTCTCCCTCCTTATTTCCTACCAGACTTTGACCACAGGTACTTCTGGAAGTGGACCAAGTTCAGAGACTATATCCAGTTTATGTGCGTCTTCACGCTGATCGGGGGCTACATCACATACATGTGCCTGGACTACCCGGTGTACGTGGAGACTCTGGGGTTCCTGGCAGTGTTTGTGGAGGCACTGTTGGGCGCACCACAGTTCTGGAGAAACTACCAGAACAAGTGCACAGTGGGAATGAGGTGAGCTTATAGGGTAGCATGGGAAAAATACATGACATAGAGGAATAAGGTGAGCATAGGGTAGCATGGGAAAAACACATGACATACAGGAACTAGGGGGCCTAAACTTAAGTCACTTCTTCATGAGCTGTCTAATACCAAAAAAATCGTGACCATAACTTGTTCAGAACATGAGATAGGATTAGGAAGACTGGAAGTTGTGCTGCAGTACCAAGAGAAGCCACTAGTAGGAGGCCCAAAATTTAATCATTTTCAGCTTTTATCACACCCTACCAACACAACAAGGATAAAACCAATCCACCCAGCCGTTCTTGAGTTATCTTGTTCACACACACACACACACACACACAGACAAACACAAGTGAAAATGTAACTTCCATGAATATTTCATAGAGGTATTAAGGTAAGATTGGAACAGGGTCCCTCCTGTAGACACATGCTGCTGGTTTCTGTAGTGCAAAGTCCAGATGAGAAAAAAAAACCTTTGAACTGTACATGAAAAATGTTGATTTGGCAGCATCATACCACAATATGTCTATTAGGGCCACACTGACTTAATTTTATGAATGACATCTGCTGGCACATTGATTTTTGTCTGTTCTCCAAAAAACTGGCCACATGTGACCCAATATTATCCTTGTCAATCAGCATAAATATGTTTGCCAGAGGATCTGCTCTCTAGGGTAGGGGCACATGGTCACAGCGCCATTATTCCCTCTTTAAACAAGAATGGCAATATAAACATGATTGAAATGGTGACGATTGTCTCTTTGTTTTACTGGAGGTGAACATAAGACAAACCAAGCCTGGGAAAGAATGGACTTGATGTTAAGTTTAGCAGCACTGGATTTTTGTAATTTTTGCCTGCGCGCATTTGTTTTGGGGTTTCAACAGGATGTTGTCCATAGAATAAAGTCAGTGTGGCCAAAGTGCAATATGATACCCATAGCTGCTGCCTTCTCTTTCTGGCAGATAAATCATATTTGTAAAGATATTATTATTTGTCAGTATCAGGATTGATTCAGATATCAGATTTCATCCTCGTATGCAGGGACATCCAATAGCAAAACTGCCTGTCTGGATGTACCCTGTTTTTTCAACTGTCACCCTTAGTTTCTGACTGCCCTGCTTATATTATGTTATAAATATCAATGATCTTACCCTTATATGCGAGATCCCTTTTGATAACTGAAAGGCCTATTCTCTGATTGGCTGACATCCGGTACATGGCGATGCCCACAGGAACTAAGAGTGACGGTTGAGAAAGCAGGGTACATCCGGACAGGCAGTTTCACCATTGGATGTCCCTGCATAGGAGGGTGCCAGATTTATGATGTGCAATTCCAAATGAAGATGTGTTCTTCTCTCTTGCAGTGTGAAGATGGTAGGTTTCTGGACCAGTGGTGACACCTTTAAGACGGGGTACTTCCTCGTCAACAAGGCCCCTATGCAGTTCTGGATATGTGGACTCTTACAAGTTGGAATAGACATCGCAATTCTACTACAAGTCTGGATATACAGGAAAAACATGCACCCAATAGCAAAACCTGCCAAGCCTATCTAGTGCTATTTCTGTGTACGCAGTAATAAAGGTCCATCAGGTGGTCAATGTTAGATTTGTACGTATGATTATTTATGACTACATCTGACCTATGTTAAAAGATGCCCCAAACTGTTACTCTACAGCATTATTGAAAGTTACCATGGCATATGAATACATCACGTAGATAACTGGTTTTTGAGATTTTTTGGTGATTTTAGTTATATTTTCATCTTTACAAATACTGTAAATGCAGAAACTTTTGCGGTGGTTTAATCTTAACAAATACTGTAAATGCAGAAACTTTCGCAATGGTTTAATGTTCAAGGTTTTCGCGGTGGCCGCTTCATTGGGAACATTTTCCCATGGCAGTAACAGACTACAGTGCATGGTGCTACTGCAAACTTTAAACCACCACGAACAGTCCTTTTTCCCACTACACCGAAATAAAATCCCTGCGAACTTAAATGTATTTATAGTAGTCCTGCGTTTCACACAGCAGTGAATCTTTGTTTTAAGTTGACTTCTAGGACAAATGTTTTGATGTCTCAGGGTTAGATTTAGCTTTAGAGTTCTTATCACACTGTTATATCCAACAGGATATACAGAACATGGGTTCTTTACCTTGGTGAATCATAGGTAAATATTTATGTTATTATATTATTTCAATATGTAATTGATATACATATTGCCCTGAATAAAATAACAAGGTTTCAATGCAGGTTGTTTTATCTGGCTTGATCCATATTTCCCAATTTACTGAGTATCAATTTACTTACTTAGTATTAGATTCTTCTACACGTTGCAGGGTCAGAAAAACTCATCATAAAACTACGAAGAAATCCCCACATAAGTTTCTAATTAATAAATGTAATGCTAGTTTACCTTTATCCACAGGGTAACCTATATCTGTTGTTAAAAAACAGGGATATTAAGTGGACGGACGCGTTTCAAATTGCAAAATATTCGATATTTTTTTCAAATCTTGCTATTTGAAACCATTGTCGGCCAACTTGACATTCCTAAATACCCAGTCCAAACAACGGATATAGGTAACCCTGCGAATAAAGGTGAGCTAGCGTAACGTACATAAACTTATCACAAGATGGATTGAAAAGAATGATTCAAGTCACAAAAACTCAACTCACTTGAGTGTAATTAATTTACTGGGTCTAAAAATACAATTCCACATGAAACTTGACATAAATATAAACCAATGGCACACCATGTGATTGACATACACTTGTTCCAAGTGTTCATTCTTTTGCTACATGTGTTCAGACAAAACATTTTTCTTCCAACATTTCATTATGTATGGAACCTTTTGGGCAAATCATAGGAATTTATCATTTCATTGTTTGGAAAAAAGATAATATACAAATATAATAAAGCGATCTCAAATTCATCTTTCTGTCTTCCATTATAGATTGAAGATAACACATGGCATCTTTAATTTGTCATTTTTCAAGAATATGTTAGATTTTTTATGATGTTTCAAAACACTTTTTTCCCCCTGATCAGAAACCTATTGTTTTAGAACTTTAAAAAATGCCAAATCAACAGAATAATGTGGTCTTCACTGCATTCAATTTGTGATGTTCATATCAGTCAATCAAAGGATAAATGTATCTATAAGATTCTTTGCTGGTTTTCTAAGTAACAAATATGGCAAGAACATTGTTCGGGTTCCCCTTAGTTTGCTATCCATGTAAACTGTATATCATACAATGGCACTGAAGAGTTTTCGGTTAATCCTTTTTGCTAACACCAAGGAGGTTAAAGTTTAACCTCTTTGCTAACATTTAAGTAGCTATTACACTTCGCAAGATACAGGCACAATATGAAAATACAGTTGTACAATCATTATGCTTGAAGATTATTAATAATTGAACCATATTTGCTTACAATCTGCACAATAATGATGATAGCCAAACACATGGTGAATCTCTACTGTAGCAGGACAGTTCAATGTTTTGTTTAACTTTAAATACTAGTAATGGCCACCTAAACACCAAACAGCATTCATTGCAGAGCCCTTAACTTGTACCAGGCTTTTAGTACTGGAGGTAGACAATTTGCACAGGTAAAATCTCAGTTAGACAATGATATAACCCATCTACATGTACATACTAGTATTGCACTGACAAATAGCAAACATTGTACACAAGTAGAACTATAAAGGTGGACATGTTCTACAGTTGCATCGTTCTGTAGTATGACATTCTGTACTTCTTACAACAGCTTGACTATAGGCCATGCGTAACAGTGGTCACTATGGAGGATGTCTTAATACTTTGTATTCTTTATGAAATGCCTTGAAACACTCTTATAAAGTGGGTATATATTGTTTTAATGTCATCTGTTAACCTGGCCTGGTTGCTTCAAAAGGTAAAATAGTTCACACACCAATGACATTTGATGGCAAACATTGTACTGCCATTTTCCTGAGCCATTCAAAATGATTCTGAGATGACCCAATAGTGTCAAAAAGAACACTGTGACTGGTTGCACCTGTCATACAGAAGAATGCATGACCCTTACAAATATTTAATGTTGACGTTGGGAAAGACAATAATTGACCTACTATGAGTATGAAGCCTTGTTATGAAGTGTGGATAGAAACAGCTTCTCTGCTATAAAAGGATAGTCAGCCCATATCAAAGTCAATGTGTACATGTCTTTGGAGGGTTTTTTTTGCAAACAGGACTGAAATTTCTCCAGACATAACATTAAAATGTGGTGAATGATAAAACAACAAAAGGCATTCACATTTACAGTTTAACTGTCATTAGCATATGGTAAAACATCGTAACATACTGGCACATTATTGGTATAATGAAATATTAAAACTATGAAGGACTGACTACAAATAATAAAGATTTCCAATAATCTAGTCCTTTCCTTTGCTTGTTACCTTATATAATCCTTCTAACTTCAGTACGAAAGTAAACAAACATTCTTAACAGTTCAAGTCTAAAGAATATATAGAAGCTCAAAGATAAGTAAAATATAAAATGTCCTTCATTTCTTGAAACTAAATGCACTGGCATTTAAAGAAAGGATTTGGTTCAATTTTTTTTTGTTCTTTACAGGCACTTGCGGTATATGGAATGATCTAAATTTAATTGTAATTTTTTCCCATCCCCTATGAGAACTGCTCCTAGTCAGAACAAGATACAGTTCTATGGCAAAACTGTTCTTAATCAAATTCTAAATCTTTACTAGCACACCTGCTAAATCATGTATGACAACAATAGTTATAAAGATTTCTTCCCTCCAGAATTGCACATAGTTGACTAATGACCTCTTAGTACACCACTTTACATTACAATGAAATCTCTTTAAAATCATATAATCCTTCCCTTTTAGTCTTGGTGAATGTATATACTTATCATTTCAACACGCATAAATACATAAAACACGCACACATCTCTTGAACTCTGTTTCAGTAATCGCTACAATCAAAATCTCGTGAAAAACTGTTGCTACAACATTACTGAACTAGTTTAACTGTAATATCCAACCCAAATTTTTGACTGAACAGCACCAGTCTTTGTCAAGGAATGAACAATCCACTGCTGTCGTGACGTCACGTTATGCAGATAGATCACATGACTCAGTAAGCAGTGGATCATAGGTTACAGGAAGTCTATGGCGCCCACCGTCTCTGTTCAGGGATGGTTGTAAAGCTCTGATGCTCTTCAGTCGAAAATTTGGGTGAGTCCAATTTTTGTGTCGGATATTACAGTTATACGAGTTCAATAATGACTTCTACCAACACAGATGAAATTTCAAGTCGCTACAATTTTGTCAGGAGGCTGGTGGAGGCGACAGTAATCCTGTACTACTGACATGACTGATAGAGCACTACTGCTGCCTCTCATCAGCTACCCAGAATTCCTCAGTGTCTGAGCTCTGATTGGCTGGCTGGAGCTCCTCTGCATGCTGGGATACGTCTCCATCATGGCTGCTGAATCTCTTGAGTTGTGCTGCCTCCATGAGGTGGAGGTTATCTTTGGTGTGCTGACTGCTTGTCAGCCTCTTTGGGTAGGTAGTGAGGGTGGGACCTGAGGAAACGTTGATGCAGGTTAGACATCCAGGTAATAAGGACATAAGAATTTTCTTTTACATAATCAGTTTTTCTCACCTGCTGACGTTTCAATCTTCTAACTGGAGTTCTGCTTCTCGCCGCTATATGTCGCCGATGTAGGTGGTGCTTTTTTCAGCCACATTTGGGATAGTGTTCTCGCCACAAAAGCACCACCTACATTGGCTTTATATAGGGCAAGAAGCAGAACTCCAGTTAGAAGCTCTGAGGAAGATGTCTGACAGACATCAAAATTTCAGCAGGTGATAAAAACTGGTTGTGTAAAAGAAAATTCTTATGACCTATGATCTACCAACCTGATGAAATAATGTTCGGAAATCCAGGTAATAAGATACGCCAAAAAGCTTTTGCTCAAGCAACTGGACATGGTTTTGGAAACAGTCACTCAGACGTTTCAACTACTGTAGTATCCACCAGTTTTTGTCAGTGACACTGAAGAGATCTTGTTGGAGAGGGTTTTTATATCCTAGCTTACCTGAGGAGAGGTTGGGTTGGTGCTGAAGCAGAGCTTTGTTGAGCTGAACCCGGGCTTGTTTCACAACATACACCATCAACAGGACACTCACTCCAACCTGGGTAGAAAAGGAACCACAATTTAGATTCATAAATAATCTTTATGGCACTGTTAATGACAGTTGTTAGGAAGGATGTTATATACGAACCTCCTTGTTGTTAGTAATAGTGGCTTGTAAGTATGACATCATGGCACTATCAATCATAAGTTCTTAGTAACAATTATAGCTTGACAGAATGTACATTCTAATTCTAACAAATTGTGTCATTGTTAAATCGTAAAGACCAAATGAGGGGGAGTGCTGACATACATTTCAAATACATCAAAATTGTGTGTTTACGTTCTTTCTCTTTTTTTGGCAGTAGATTAATGAACTAGAAATTTTGTTCAAAAGGATATCATTACTGTAGTGAAAATCACAAACTGTTGTGATCTTCAGCCTGGTACAGTAACCATACCATTGGGAGCTTGTCACTATCTATACAGTACTGGGAGTGTAGTCAGCCAAAAAGGCTACTAAGTGGAGAATGGCATCCAGCCATCCTGGTAATCTTAATACATGTAAAGTAGTAGTATTCCTATAGTAGCAAGGAGGTTCCTTTTTCAACCTCCTTGCAACTGGTAGTAGTAGTATTAGTAGCAGTATTAGTAGTAGTTGTAGTAGTAGAAGTAGTACATGTAGTAATAGTAACAGTAGTAGTAGTACATGTAGTAATAGTAGTAGTAGTAGTACTAGTAATAGTAGTAGTACATGTAGTAGCAGCAGTAATAGTAGCAGTATCCATTATTTGAATGACTATATTAGTACTGCTGCTGAGTTCTCTGAGGCCTGACACAGTGATAGGCAGCAATTGGTCTTTCTTTCTTTCTTTTATTCGCACATAACAACATGGCTTAAAAACAAATGTATATACAGAATTGAAGTACATGCGGGGGTGGGCAGAAGCCTATGTGGCTTTTCTTGGGCCTCCCCCAGAACTAAGTCGCAGAAATAATTGAATTATACAAATAATTGAATTATACATAGGCAGCAATCTGTCTTTACGCTTCCATATCTATCTTCCGATATGTATATATTTGCTGAATCTGACCTGTGTCCCTAACACCATGTAGTCACTGCTGGAGGGGTTATCCACCACCTCCTCCACAGAGTGCAGACTGGAGCCGATGTAGGTGTTGAGTGCCTGGGTGGGCAGGAGGCCCAGGGTGGAGGCTGTCATGTACCTGAACGTCTGGACTTTGCTAACCTGGAGTAACAAATAGGATAGTGTTAATAGTTAAATCAAAGGATACTCCATTTTACATTTTTTACCATAAGGCCATGTTGACTTGATTATATGGATGAAATCCGCTGGGAATCCAGAAACAGATGTGAGCGTGTGAATAAAAAAAAGTTTGACCCTCCCACAACACTGCAAGAAAAGTTGCATTCACTATACTATAGTATGAAATTTAAGTGGTCAAGAAGGTTGAATATCAATAAGTGACTGAACACAAAGAATATACTAGGTATACCAAACAATAGATTCTTCATTTTTGTTCTTTCACATCTTCTTTGACCTTGGAATGTCTTTGAAATTGGTGTACATTTTCTGATATTCATTTTTGCAATCCACGGCACATATTTGCTTATTTTGAAGCTGCTTTGTATGATTTACAGTGTGGTTGAAAACTTTTTAATTTCATTTTTGGAAATGGCCCAAAACTGATGGGCGTGCAGATGTCATCCATATAATCAAATTAATATCGCCAACATTCTGATGGGGTTTGTAAGGAAGACTGGTATGCAGGCTTTTAGCCAGGTTTGTACACCCTGTTAAAAAAATAACACAAATTGTACACCCTTACACTGGGGAGCAGATCCTCTGACAAGCATGAAATTCTGATTGACCAGGGATGCTGCAGGTCACATGTGGTCTGTTTGACAGTAAATTTGCTTCATCCCCCAAATTTGCACCTCAAAATGTGGGAAATGATGTTTCAGAGAGTTATAAATTTCAGAATTTTCTGAGTGAGGATGTCCCCAGACCCTCTACAATACTTGCGCCTGCAGCGCTCGCCTAATGGCAAGAAATTTGGACATGAGTCCCTATGAAAAAATCCTAGTTAAAAGCCTGCTGGTACGGTAAGTTGTTCTCAAGTCTGAAAATTAAGATGTAACGTTACTAGTATATCTTTGGACTGGCCTACTCATGCCAATCGAATCACCTCATCCTCTGTTGACAGAGCTGCCAGACCATTACAGGCCTTTATCCAGGCCGGAGGCGTGGCATGGGAGGGTGGCCCTGGGCAGATGGACCGCATTCCAACCATCTCAGCTATGATTACTCTATTTACAGTGATGAAACCTGCCCAGCATGTTGTAGCATGAGTCATCTATGTTGCTAAGCAATAGGCTTTATGTCTGACTAACTATTATAAAGTAGGTTAACTGCTTTGGTCTGACAATAGCTAAAAAATCAGGACCTATATCCAGGTCTTTGCTCTTTGTGTGAGAGGACGAAAACACTCACTTGGCTGCCTACAATAGGTTAAGATACCAGGCTAGGTCTTGGACAAAATTACCTGACAAAATTCTGTTGTATCATCTTATGGTCATCATGAAAATCAAATTCAAGTTATCTTGTTCACATGTAACGTCACAGACACAAATGTGGGCGACACAACCTTTCAGCAAAATATCATGAAAATACTAAATCAGTAATTCAACATAAATTCATTAAATTTTGATTATTAAGATAAAAATCTCAACTTGTTGTCCGAGCCTACGTGATATGACCTGAATGTGGTATGCGTCTCTACCATAAATGAATAACTCACCGCAAACAGACCGTTCTGAAGCCCGAACGGAATGGGGGTCAGTCTGGAGAGAGCGATAACTTTGAACCCGCTGTTACTCTCCAGGACTCTCGCTATGGCAGTCAAGTTGGCGTTCCCGCCGATTTTGTTCAAAAGGAAATCTCCACAGAATCTCTTGCACATGACGTGTGCGACAAAAGTCCCCTGGAAGACAGCGAGTATCACGATGACAAGTCCCTCTAAAAACCCGTACAAGTAGCCGGCTGAAATATTCAAAACAACATAGCCCCATGTCATCGGGAAAGACACAACAGTGAACAGTACGACGAAGAGAATAACTCCTAGCCCGCCGTTTAGACCTTCTAGCCATAGGATGAATTCTTTGATGTAATGTCTGCTGAAGAAGAGGACGAAACAACACAGGGTCACTAGTCCGACTATCGATGTTGACATGTAGAGAGAGTTGCAAGTTTTGTGCCCCTCCTCCCCCTCGATGGACGGCCTCCGAAGCGCCTTTTCCAGCATGGTCAGTTCTCCGAGCGGCTTGAGGCCGTCCTGTCCGGCTTGCAGAGACCCTTCCTCAGGGGTCATGGTTCAGACTCGGGCCGGTTATATGGGAGAAGAGAGGCGATAAGCAGCTGATAGCTGTGTAAACTTTGGCGCAGTGTACCTCGACCCGCAACTCGTGGCGGCCATCTTGGAACGACCGATTGGACAGAGCAGCGTGTCAATAATCACTTTATCGCTAGGGGGCGTCCCTGTACGGCCCACATTTCCCATCGCCACCTGTTGCCTTGCCAGGCAGACAAAACTTTCCTCGATGACCTTTTCCAGTCAACCCACAAAGTTAAATATTCAACAAGATACATTTGGCTCTGTAACTTTCCGTTCTGGTCAGGCATTGTGTAGTCTAAAGAGCAATTTGAATGAAGTCTTTCTCCTGCGAAAGTCCATTCGTTTTCCTCGGATCTACAGAACATTCAAAGATAAATAGTTTATATATTTTCCAATGGATAAACTCAGAGTCGCCCTCCTCAGAGAGCAAAGAGAAAATGCTGATTGATTTTTCATGTCAGTGAGCGAAGCCCGGATAATGCCGATCCCGAACAATACCGGAGAGTGCCGAAACCCGATCCTCGCCCGAGTACTAGCCGAAGCTCATCCCCTTTGAGCTTCCAAATCCAGGAAAGCTTGTCTGCCTTGTCTGTATCATGATGCGCGCCACTAACTTGTTTGTCGTTCTCACACTTTCAGGACATGATGTCAGCATAGCTTAAGCTAGCTAGAGCCTTGCCGAGGGCCCGGCGCCCAGGACAGCCTAAAAAAACATGCCAGAGAGATAAAACCTCCTTGGTGTACCTTTAAGTAACAGGATAAGTAGATATCACATCTATGGGGGGCATTTTCCAGCTGACACATATCGTCGATAATTGTTGTTATTCCCAAAAGATGTCCTATTGAACATCCATATACCGGCAGTTTAATTCGTATCCAGAATTACAGGGCAAAATTCAATAATTTCCAGATATGGCTTTTTGATATTAAAAAAATGTAGTTGCAACCACCGACTGAAAAAATGTCCTATAACATGGGAACACACTATCGCTAACCATTTCGATACGTTAACGTTGTTGAGTAACATGTTTCTTATATATGACCTTATGTAGATTTTGAACGGGTCACTGAAATGATATCTTTAATTGTTGTTTTGAGTACACGCCATGTTTAATACCTTACATTGTGATGTACATGTGAAAACATACAACTAAGGGGCGCGAGATGCCAAGGGAATGGAGCTTTGGTTGGAAACTCATCTCTCTGGATGGTTGAGTGGCCATGGGTCTAAAAAAAATCCTTGGTGTAACGAAGCAAAGACACGCATGAAGATGTGCCCCATTGCTGAGACATGGGTTGTATGTTTTGTGTCAGATAATTGTCCAGCCCTACGCCAACAAAGGATACAGGGATAATTTTCTGGGCAGGCCCCGCAGCATCGTTACCATAACAAGGCAGGTAAACTGATCGGACAGGTCCGAGGCACGCCTTCCGTCAGTGGGACCTGCTGCTTGTGGAAGTTTTAGGAACACCTGCCGAGACTTTGCCGCGTTTGCTTCTGGAGAAAACACATGTTTTTAACCTACACTCATCTTCTAAATTCAAATCTTCAAGAGGACGAATTCCGCGGATTTGGAGACACAGGTTGACTGAATACGTTTGGATCGGCGAAGCTATCATTTCGACAAGACACTGGGTGATGACGGGTGCCCCTTGGTAGCACTTTGTACACAGGTAATCGTCCTTTTTTCTACCGAGGCAGGTAATAGTACCTTTACGCGCTGAGGGGAAACCAAACACCAAGGCAATTGTTTGGAGCACCCGGTATCGTTTACATTGCCAGTTCACTGGCGATCGGCAGTGGGGGTGTTTGTAGAGTGCGTCTCACATCGCCTGACAAGTGACGTCTTCACCACAACATGGTTGTCTTGAGCTGCTAGCGCGACAACACACGAGCACAACAGCCAGCTACATGACCCCTACTCACGGTAAGATGTTTTATATCACTGTACAGACAGTAGCTTGTCCTCGTTCGTACGTTGAATGTCTGTTTTCTGTCAACAGCGACGTTTTTGTTGTCTGACAACGAGGCCATCTCCGGAACTGCTCGATCATTTTTAGACCAACCTGTCACTCTACCGGATAGTGGACAAAGGAATAGATAGACGAACTACGGAGAACGGGAAGCTTTTAGTCATGTTGAAACGTTAGCCACAAATTCTTATGGATGATCAAGCAGAAAACCATTACCGATAGAAACATGTTTATGCAGGGTTTGTGTTTCCAACTTCCGACGCAGTCACCAAATGGTTCCATAGCCGTTACGCCTTGCAACACTGTATGTCACGGGCCAGAAACAAGCCCTGCTTCTTTCTATGGATAGTCGTGCCACATGTCGTTTCTGAAATCTAACCAGAAATCACAGCTTTACGGAGAGTTGATCAACGAGGAACATATCTTGAGGGGTCTGTGCGTGAAGGTTTGCCATTGACAAAATTGAACTGTGGCGTAACAAACGAGGGGTACGTGTTTCGAACGGTTCGCTGATACTCATAGGCTTGAGTCATGCCCTGAGTCTAAAGCTGCTTAGAAAAATAGAGGCACACAGAAAGGTGTTTTAGTAGGGCAGGTTGTCGGAGTGTGTTACAACTACGTTCCGTCTGTACCGTCCAAAAAGAGCCGAAATCGTTAGCCAAAATGACAAAGGAAACAGACCAGACTATATTTTGCTTGTAACGGAGCAGTATTCATATGTCAACTCCAACAAGTCAGTTGTTACGACAGGAGGCAAGTCATGCCGTAAGAAAAGCACACGGAGGAATTTATCAAAGTGCCTAAGGCGAGTAAAACAAAGAAGGAAAGGTTTTGGGCAGCCCCTTTAGTAGCGATAGTAATCAAATAACGTTCTCGTGTGTTTGTGTTGGTGGCCAGTTGACCTTGGCAATGAATGCACGAAGAAAGACATGTCTCCCAAGGCACTATTGTCACTGTCCCCTGCCCCCCACCCCCGTATATTTGTCGCCATGACGGTACTTGTATCCAGTCGTACCCCCTGCCTGGATAGGTACAATACCAGCAGCCTCTAACATGGGGTCACTTACCTGACAACCAACCTAGTTTGATCCGTTTTCTTTCCAAAATCATAACAATCACTAGCGTGAATACCCCCTTCGGGAGCAGCATAAAGGGTTAGGGGTTACTTAAGATTAACTTCATTATTCACATGGCTAAACAATGGGATAAAGTTACTTATCATTTTAGTTAAGTTACTTGTTTTTGTTGCTATCTAGTGGAAGGCAGAACATTTTTTAACGTCTAGAACCAGGAAAAGCAAGACGGTCTAAAACTTTCAATAACGGGCTTCTTTTATTCAGAGTGACAAACTGTCATTTACATTTGGAGTTCTGAACACAAACACAAACAATGTACGTTTGTGTTTACATGGCACTATCTTTTGCTCAAGGAGGTGTTAAGATAGATTAAATAACTTTTCAGTGGAAAGACAGTTAATCCACCGTCCTTATTCTTTAACAACCTTTCTGTCTGCTCTTCCTTGATCATTTCACGTGGGCCAAGCAGACAAAATAGCCGGGAGTGGCCTTCAGAAGGCAGGAAATGATCATTTAAGCCAACCATTCTTCGACGACATAGAAAAGGGAGCAGGTAATATTTTTCTAGAGATAACGTTCCAGGTTTTCTGGGTCCAACTCATTCTTTGTGTATTACTTAGTAGTTTCTCTGTTTCCTTCGAATGACAATTGGGTCGATAAATTGATGGTTGTTCCTTGGAATTAAACAAAGTGTTCCTGTTAACCCTTTGTTTTATCGAAATCTAAAGAGTGTGGAAAGAGCTTGAAATATCAACATTAGCCTAAATTTGCCAAACTGAAGAAATACTACCTCATATTTTCTCTGTTTCCTTGATGGATGGCTCTTGCGATTAAGCAAAGTCTTACTGTTAACCCTTTGTTTTATTACTGTTTTATTTTTCTAAGGAGTTTAGAAAAAGATCGAAATATTAACATTCAAATAGCCTAAATTTGCCAAACTAAAAAAATACTACCTCATTCATTTTCAACCAGAAAATAATGACTACGAAAGGCTATATTGATCTTTACAATGGGTTAACATAAGTACCCAGTAACCGACAGGAAATGGCTTGTCTTTCGGAGTCAACCAGGTTCATCTAACATAATTAACTAGCTTTTAATTACATCGAAGATAAATGTGAGTGCGTATCCTTTTACCATCACCGTACACCCCTGACAGGAGAGCAGTGTTAAAGCTTTGCCCTACAGCGGCTTACACGACAATGGTCTTTTCTCGTGTAGGTTCTGACATCGATCTCCGTTCCTTTGTGGTCTGGTTTAGCCGTCAGCTATCGTGTGTTACAAGGCCGTGTTGATGGAAACAAATCTTTGATGTTGATGGACAGAAGATCCGAGCCACAATTATGCAATGTTCAATCAATACTGATGCCATTCTGTATGGTCTGAAATGGGAAATGTTTACCGTAACAGATTTAGAGGCTTACTGGTAACACAAGTTCGTTTCTTTGTACCAAAGTTTGTGTATCTGATCAACGCAGAAAACAACAATTTTGACCTTCGCCAAGAAGGTTATATTCTCGGTAGCGTGTGTGTGTGTGTGTGTGTGTGTGTGTGTGTGTGTGTGTGTGTGTGTGTGTGTGTGTGTGTGTGTGTGTGTGTGTGTGTGTGTGTGTGTGTGTGTGTGTGCATGCGTGCGTGCGTGTGTGTGGGTGTGTGTGTGTGTGTGGGTGTGTGTGTGTGGGTGTGCGTGTGTGTGTGTAAAAGACCACCATAACTCGAGAACGCCTGCATGGATTGTATTGATATTTGGTATGTGAGTAGGTCTAGATGAGCCCTGGAAACGATTAGATTGTGGGCCCGGGCCTTCCAGTGGCTTGTTACGGTACTGTCGCTGAACTTCTGCGTTGAATACTAGTATCTCAAGCTATGGACATGCGATGGTTATAATTTTCAAGCCTTTATTTACAGGGCGAATCTTTAAAAATGTGGCGGAAATGGAACAGTACATTCATGGGTGCGATGGATAGCTCATGAGGCCGAGAGTAAGTGGTATAGGTTTGGGCCCCTTAGTGTCTCTCATTAAAATGTCATTTGCACTAATAGTATCAGTGCACTAGTGATCTATTATTTCTGTGATAGCCCTTCTCACAGTCACCTCACGTCCAATAGGAACACACGCCCATACATGTTGTATCAGAGCCTTTAAAACTGTTGCTCGTGGAAGTGACTGTTGGATTGTGGTGACAAGTCGGTGTTGGCAAAGGTGATAGCCATGTCAAAGTTCAACAGCCCCTCTCCACAAGTGAAAAGCACTTTTCAGTGTGTTAAAGCTGCAGCTCCAAGGCAAGTAGACGACTTTGTTGTCACTGTTGCACAGTTAATGGCACTACAACGTATTCCAAACACTCGATACGGGTGCCACTTTTCAGTGCTTCATGATGATTTAGGTATGATTGGCTTTTGAAATTTGTTCTCCTTTTAAAATCTCAATGGTACTTAGTGCTATACGTTATTCTATCGCTCGGATAATGAACTGGCACGGTGAGAGTCTGTACACACAGTTACAAGACGTTAGCATGTGATATGTCTGGTGGTGGTCCGACGGTATGGCAGGGAAACGGTACGGCACAGGGGTCATGCACCCCGAACTTGGCTCCGGGCCACCAGCCAACCAAGCCCAAGGTTTGCGGTAGGTCGAAAACAGTTTCAGGTCAAATTTGACTCCCAAATACACCCTGACAACTACTGACTTACTCCCAACCACCAGCCAACTCATTCCAGACCTCCCTTTCACAGCTGAACGTTTTGAAAATTTCAAAATATGTAACAGCCGACCACAACCGACCTACTGCCAACTATGGTTGGGGGAAGGTCGGGAGGGCATGATCTGGACATGTGTAAATGGGACTTAACTACGAATATTTAGCCTTTTGCATGCATACTTGAACTTGCAGTTGGGATCACTACAGAAATACAGGATAGCAGTACGCCTGTGTATGTGTAAGATGACTCCTGCTGTCTTCACAATTTGAATTACTGTCTACACCATCGATGCCGAAAATGGCTGCAAAGCCTGGTACCTTACAAAACAATTTTGTTTGCACATAATATATCGTTTTATGTCATAATGAAAGCCGTTTCTCAATCATGCATCCCGTCAATGTAAACGATGTGTGGCAGGTTCTGTGGTCGGTGCAAAAAAAACAATGTTAACACGTTAGAAACACTGGCGTCGAGTACCAGCAATACGTGCCGACATATCGTTATATCAAAAACATGTTGGTTTGAATCCGAAATTGCTCGGGTCGCAGGATTGTTTGATGACATGACAAGTAAGACCAGAGTCATCATGTATCAGAACTACAATGTCATTTCGCGAAAGATTAAGATCTAAGCCTTTCTAAGGTGATGAAATTCTGGTCCATATTGCTTGTTGAGTGGACATGCATCAGATACAGCAGTAGTAATTGGAACTTTCTTTTGTGTATCCTTTATTGCGTGTGAACTGGTAAGCCCCTGTGTATTCCATTGTGATGTCTTCTTGGGTGTGTGTTTGTGGCAGAAGACTGACAACCAAGGTCAAGACACAAAAACACGAAGCTGTGTCAGCGAAGATAATGATAACATACCTTCAAATAGACATTGAGAGGGAAGGTAGTTGTGTTTTCTGGATGCCCTGAAAAGTTGGTCGTTCAAGGGAGATACATGGGGCTGAAGTCGTGGATATTGTCGGAAATGCTATAACGTTAGTTCACCTTTATTCGCTGGGTATCCTATATCCGTTGTAAATAAAAACAGGATATTTTGGGATTTCAACGGACGATGGCTTAAAAAATGAAATATTTTGAAAATATTTGAGTTTGAAACCACATTTTGCCCACTCATTATCCATAAATACGCTGTTTTTACACATGTACAACGGATATAGAATACCCCGCGGATAAAGGTTTAAGTAGCGTTACTTACATATGAGGGCTGCAGGCCCAGTTGTCGTCAAATTATCAAAGCATATGAAAAACAGAAGAGAATGTAATGCATATCCTTATAACTGCTACAGCACTTAAGTAAGATTTCCTGATAACCATGTTGTATGAAATAATCCCCAACAGAATCATTTTTGTGAATATCACACGCATTCCCGCCTTCCCCGTGTAGAATTCACCACCAGGCAACTGCTATCAACGGAGGTAAAGACTTAAAATGACCCAAGCCCATATATAAGTTTAAATGTTATGTTTTTAAAACCATTCGAGCTGTCTTTGTCAAAAGAACAAAGCCATAGTCCAACTATTTATTACACACTGATAACATCCTGTCCGTTGTTTGTTTGAACTTGTTTGAACCTTTGTTTGTTTATGAAAGCTCAAATCAGCCTGCAGGTTGCTTTTCATTGAGGTCATGAGGGAAGAGGCAAGGGTCAGACAAAGTATATAACAGAGATACAGTTTACATCGTTTAAAGCCCTAATGGGTTATATAAGTCTATAAGTCTATATACACAATTTATGCATGCACAGTACAAAATACAAAAATGTTGTTTGCGATGCACATTTCTCGACCTTACACCATACAATTGCAATGCACATTGTCACATACGTTAGAGCTGTGAATTTAGGTTGTCATGGATCCTTCGCGGTGATCTGTTCTGTTGTGGCTTCTGGTGAAAATATTATTCTAAATCGGTACGACGTATGTGGCTGCATCATGGATTCAGTCTGTTCTAAATTGGAGCAACGCGCGAGTCTTGTTTAGATGGCAACCGACACAGGTCACGAGACCCTTTTGTAATGTGGGGAAACCACAAACGTGTTGTGTGTGAAGGCAAAGACGTTATTGGTGAAGGGTATCTCCAATCACACTTTCTCCCCCATGTGGCCTGATGTACCAACAGTGTTCGTACCCGTGTGGTACAGATTCTTTCAAGTGCAAGTTCCTCTGTTTCCCTGGTATTTTGGAAGTTTGGCGATGTTTGAATCGCCATGAACGGTTGAGTGGAACAGGTGTCGTGCAGTACCTGTCACGTAAGATCTTATAGTCTTGTATATCTTACACAGTCGCTAATCGGATCCATAGGGGCGGTTTTAAAGCTGTTTACCTTGTGTCACAACTGTTGTGTCGCCTTTGTCCTGGTTACACAGAACACGTCTTTCTCTCTCATGCTTAGGCACGGCCCAGCGAGTCGTTTATCACTTCATACATCGAAAACTCCTCTGACGAATGTTAGTTTGGTTAGGCTTGGATCACATTTCCAAACCGGGACCGGCCGGGATGTTTTAAGAAACGAAAAAATATAATGTATACCTAGAAATGTAAACATTGCCCATGAATCTTATTTTGACATTTTGTGTATTTTCATGTCTTTTGTACAATTCTTTTCGCTCCAGAAAGCTGCCCGACCGGGCCCTGGTTTTGAAATGTGACCTAAACATTAGGGCCGTCCCTCGGATAGGATGTTAAATGTACTAGTAATCTCCAAGTAGATCATGGGGTAAAATAAGATAGCGTCAAAAGCTGGTAGAGGAGTGAAGCCAACATAGGAGTGTGTTTGGCTACATGTCAAATGGACACCTCTTGGCTGACTACACTCTCTGGCCAGGTAAGTCCTACTTGTATCTTATGCCATCGTGGGATCTGCTTGGATATTAGTTAAATGGAGGTCTTATGTAAGAGGAGAGCATGTAAAGGAACCCATCGCACTTATCGAAAAGGTTAGTGGTCCTTCCGGTGTGAGCGGATCAAATAAATCTGTCCGGATATGCAGTTTGTTTCACACCATAAGGCGGTTTACTGGGTATGCAAGACAAACAAACAAACAAAAAGAAAAAACTATCGCTTGAAATTAATGTTGTTGGACCAGTCGCCCCTTATAAATCCCCATACGCACACAAAATGAGCGGATTGTCTAAGATGTAAAGATTACTTAAAAGTCTATCATATGGAAGGTTAGATAGCGTAATTAGCTATCATTATATACATTTGCTTAAGTCGATTTATTTTTTGTGTTAAAGACACGTAAAATAGGGCGAAACACTTCAAAGAGGGCCGGTTTGCTCCGGGCTATCGTACCTTTTACCTTACGACGAAACTCGATCTCTGACAGAAGGGGAACTAGATACGTACATAACCAGCAAATAATACGCACGTGAACAGCGTGAATCAAATATTGTCCTGGCTACTTACGTAGATTACACGTCTAAGGTTACATTTCATAATACCAAAGGGAAAAGACTAACAGAAGAATATAATCTTTGACTTGTGAATCCTACAGTATGATATGTAACGTTACGTTCCTTGTATTTAACTGTTTTCTTCACGTAGAATCATACTTTTGAAAGTACTCTCGTTGCTATCGTTCTTTTAGTTGTCTTTCTTGAAAATTGCAGCAGTAATACTTTAAGTGGTCCATGGATGATGAAGTATTTCCCAAAGGTCTAACCACCCATATTAGTGTTAATATTCGGCTTCTGTTCGCATTCTGTCTGTCCCAGACCAGGTGTTGCGGTGATAGAATTACAGTACCGCTGTGCTGTTTAATGTAACATGTTCGAACATTGATACAATATCTTGTAACTAGCTCATTTGCCTGGGAAGAGGGCAATTCACACATCCCTGACAAGTACAGGAAATTGTCTCATGATCTGCCATGCAGCTTCTCACAGAAGAGCCACGACTGTCCACTAAAGAAAATATCAAAAGACAAGACCCAAACAAAGGACCAGCTAAGAAACTCTGTTTATGGGGGCTATTAAAGCTGTTTTTTTAATCATGAAGGGAAAATGACGCAAACGACAAAAGCACATATATTTTTCAATGTTTGAAAATTGTTCTAAATAGAGAGATAGTTGTACCGTTACATTCTCAATGTTTCCAACAAATATGAAATAGGTTCGATCATGTTGAAACTTTCATTTTTATCGCTTGAACATTTTAGAACTATAGTGACTGAAATATCATTTTACATGGAATAGTTCCGACTTATTACAAATATCATTTTAAATCCCTCTCGGTGACTCGGAATGGACCCTACTATGAAGAAAAGAACACTGAAGACTTGGTCCATCGGTCTATTCTCCAAGCAGAGGTAGAGTCGCAGAGATATAGTAGAATTTCCCGACTAATACTATATCTCCGCGACTCAACCTCTGCTTGGAGAATACAGAAGTCCTCAGTAACTATGTTTATAGTCTATTCACCAAACATGCCGAGTATCTGTGTGTGCTGGAGCGCATATTTTCCGGATGAGAACACGGCATCTGATAAGCCTGAAGGGGAAAAGTGAACGTTATTTGTTCGGAATGTTCGACCAGGTGGGTAAATTGTTACCACTTACATCTTCTCCTGCTGTTATTAGGCCGTTGGCGGTTATATGCTTCTTTAGTTTGATCCTAAAAACCTTCAACCACGCCAGGATCACCCACCTTGTACTCATAGACTTGTACTCTGTCGGTCTCTTGTACCGTTGTACCGTTGACATCATTGAGGAGTAATGAAAGGACGTCTTTCGATGAAGGTTAGACATCCAGGCAACAAGATACGCCAAAAAGCAACTTATATGATTTTGCAAGGACGTTACATCAGATGTAACGTCCTTGGATTTTGGAACGGTCAGGACATCTTGTTTTCTCTTAATCATGTTCTCCGGCTCGACAAACTGAGAACAGCGTTCGAGTATTCAACTTCAGTGGACCGATAGTAATTTCTGTATATTCCAGTATTGAACGAAGCACTAGCGCTAATGAGGTGGGTGTTATTCTACACCATGTGTTTTGAGGTGTTGTTTGTAGGTTGTAGAATCTTGGTCTGCTGTATTTTACCGTGTGAACATGTTATTAGTAATGCTGTTCCAAATTACACCACCCATACCACCTAGTGTGCCATGGAGTGTTCACTCCATAAGTACCCGTGACAGGTGTTTTTCATGTTTGATAACAATGATTATACCATTCCTTTCACTTCAAACGTCCTTTTTTTTCATTCCGTCGTTCAGGCATTAATAGGAGAGTCGAGGGATTATGTAGATTATATACCGGAATGAAATTACTATTTGGACATTCTGGGAAAATATATAACGTTATATATTACAGGGCTAGCTTTCTCTGCCACCGAAGCGAGTTGCTCCCTCGCCTCTTGTGTCCTGTAAGAAGTGTTTGCTGTTATTATAGCTGGTTTATGTGGTACATGTACTAAGCTAAAATCCTATAGCATCTAACATATAAGCGGATATGAGCCCTGGACATGAACATGGGTAATGGTTGTACTGAATGCTGGGTGGTGCCTGGAAGAAACTTCCTGGCTTGGGAAGGTGCGCTCTTCGACATAAGCCTCTTTGCTTTTTACCTCCATGAAAAATGGAGGGATAGTTTTTGGTGTGTCTGTTTGTTTGTCTGTTTGTGTTTCCGGATATTTGTGGTCAGCATAAATTCAAAATCTCAAAATTACATTTGATAAGTGAGTAGGTGTTCGGAAGACAAAGATCAAGGTCAATTTTGGGGCCTCTGGTATGTGATCTTGTCTTTGGACTACTTTCTTCTGCTTCAAGAAAAAAACGTCCGTTTAGTCTACAAACAGATCAACCTTCACAGGTGGATAAAATTGGTTAGGAACGTTCAGAGCGATGTTCTCCGCCCTTCCCCCTAGCTACGAAAAGGACATCACTAAAAATGTTCGGAACTATGTTTTTACATTTAAGTATTGTGGACATTACTTAGAATACGGTAACCCTATATGGAAACATTTTTCACGGAAGAATATAGTAATGCTAGGGATAGAAACCATATTGTGAAAAAACACATGTAACTGTTACATCTCGCTGATTACAATTTACGACCAAATACACGTAACGTAAGTCCCAAGCTGATATGAAATACAACGTTTAGGGCCCAAAGCATTGTGAACCGTGAGTGTTACTCAGATTGTATTACGGAGACACAAGGCAGACCAGTACTCATCTACTAAGATGTCGACTTATGATTAAACAATCAATCATATTTAAGTGCAACGTTATTATCACGCAATTATGCCACAAAGGGACAAGATGCTGAACTACGGCATTGGCCAACTTCTGGGATTAGGCCACATAAATTTTTATATTTGTTTCTTCTCGGATTTTCATTTTCAAAAAAAATCCTGAGAAAAAAGATAATACAAGTTTTGCTATCACAAACCTGTAAATATTACCATTCAGAGCCACATAATTTCAGTCTTAAAACAATGCCTTTTATTCAGTAACAAATCAAAGGAAGGGTTCATTGTACCAAACGTGCCATAAGAATCCCCAAGCTGTTTTTTGTATATCTTCACCCCAGAATAAAAAAAGACATTTTTGGACCTGTCGGTCCAATTTTCTGAAAAAAAATCTGAGAAGCAACAAATAAATTTGGTGTGGCCTTATGATCAAAATATGTTTGCGGAGATAACTCTGAATGGATGGCTTTTATTTTGCAAGCACACCTTGCAGAAGCCTGTGCCGTGGTGCGACCGCTAGCTGTGTTGACATATGTTCCACGTCCATGCTTGACAGGTGCAAGATAAAGCATGCTTCTAACGGTGTCTGGTACAGGATGGACACTACAGAAGACATGCTTACGAGTATGTACCGTTTTGGCACGGAGTTCCGAGAAAGGGGCATTCACGCATGGAAACGTCTGACACGGGCTGTCATAGACCATAAAGAATTGGGCGTTTCAACATGACTGTTGCTTTGTTGTTTTGTGCCAAGTTCGTCTCTATGTCATTATTTGCAATTGGAAGAATTCGTATAAGGAAAAATAGCATAGTACGTGCCACATACGGTGAATTCCTATCAAGGTGATTCTAACGTTTGCACAAAGATTGCTACGTGACCTTGATGTTTCCCGTTAACTCGACCAGGACCATCCAGTGATCCGAATAAATATCTGCACTGTTGTCACAACCCCCTGGTGAAGCAAAACAATGTATTCACCTGATGAAATAAACTGCTTACGCCCCAGCATCACCCACCGTGGTTCACGTTAGGCTGGTCAGGTACAATGTGAGGTTCAGGTACTGTATTGTTGTTGTGTTTGTTTTACTGTTGAGATGGCGGTCCTTCCGACAGCTGGTTCGACATCGTGATTCATTTTTTCCGTAATCTATTCTTGACGACCACTCATATCCACTTCTTCTGCGAAAAGGAAATGATCTGTCAATGATAAGGGCTCTCTACAGGTCGCGTTCACCGTTTAAAGAACACTTCAATGTGCTCTTTCGTCTCAAAGAACACTATGTCTTAATGTTGTTTTTTTTGTACATAAACACAACATCAGAAACTATTTCGACCACGGATACAACACTGTGGCAGCATTTTCATGATTACTGACGCGTATTGTTTATGTTTTCTACAGGCACTGAATTCTTCTGAAGATGTGGTCCTAGATAGGAAAACCCACCAAAATGGCGCCTAAAAATCATCCCCACCGAAAGAGGGCGTCGGGGAAGAACCTGTTCCTGCACGCGGACGCCCGGTTGACGGACAGAGAGAGACGGTTCCTTGACGCTGCGGAGTACGGCGACACCCCCACCATCAGACGGGAGCTACAAGACAAGGGGGACGACCTCAACATCAACCGTACGGACTACATGGGGCGGTCGGCGCTAACCTTAGCCGTCGGGAACGAACACTACGAAGTGGTAGAGTGTCTGCTGGAAGACCCTACGCTAGACTCGTCCAGAATTAACGAACCTCTTCTGATTGCCATAAGCAAGGGACACGAGAGAATAGCGGAGGCCATACTAAGCCATAGGGTGTATACAGAATGGAAGGCCTCCAAGGCGGAAACTATCGAAGACATAACATTTCCCACCAAAATAGACAACGACGACATGTCCCCATTTCCGCCGGAAATGACGCCAATTATCATGGCTTGTCAGAAGAACGAAGTGGACATCATCTATCGTTTGGTTCACGAGAAGGGGGAGCACGTGGTCAGACCACACGACTATTTCTGCCCGTGTAACGTTTGTGAGAACAGGAGAAAGGCCGACGCCTTCAGGTTTTCAAGATGGAGGCTGATGATGTACAGAGCTCTGGCCAGTCCGGCGTACATCTCACTCTCCTCCAGCGATCCCATCCGGTCTGCTTTCGAGATTGGAGGAGAGACTAGAAAGCTAGCAGAGATTGAGAAAGAACTGAAGGTAAGTTGTCACAGTCTTAATGTGCAAGTCTCACTGCACTTGCGTCAAGCTTGCGTCACCGCGGGGTCCGTTCACTGCGTCACTGTTTTGTTATTTTCTCCGATTTTTTTTTATAATTTAGATATTGCGTAATACATAGGTGTACGACTTAGAATACGACAAAAAAAACACAAAAAGTAAGAAAATTCGTTTTTATCTCTGTTCGCTATCTTTCGAACCCTACAGTGACACAAGCTTGACGCAAGTGAAGTGAGACTGCTCCTTGAGTGTTACATGTGTTGTTGTGAAATGCGCTATGCTTCTTCTTTGTTATGGTTGGGAATGTTCAGAATGTCGTTGTGTTGTGTTTTCCTGACGTGATTGTGCGCTGGCATGCATTTTCTGCGTCTATGCGACAACAGGTGAATTGTCATGAAAGGTTGTTGTGAATTCAACGACTGTTGGACTTTTCTTAAAGTCGCTTTCGTTCGTCGTCCGCTTTTGTTCACTTGCCAAAGACAAGAATTTTTGGAGTCAAAAGACAATGTATATACTAGTACACACAAAGAGGCATTGTAATTGAAGAGCTGCAAACGCTGGTGTCAACCGTAGGATTTGACACGACAAGCCAGCGTCGTGCGACAATAGGAAAGTCCAACCACAAACGTCTTCACACACGCTTGTTCTGTTATACAGAGGCATGAGAACATTCCTAACTTAACAATGTAAAAGTGATGGCTCTCTTTTAACGCTAGTTCGCATTTATCCGCAGAATAACCTACATACGTTACGTTGCTTTTAAATAGGGTATTTGGGATATAAAATCGACGGGCGGTGTTTTCAAATTGTCATATTTTCAAAAATTGCAGTTTGAAACCACGGCCCGTTAACTTGATACCTAGACAAGCTGGTTATAACAACGGATACAGGTTACCCTGTGAATAAAGGTAAACTGGCATCAAATGCAGATATCTATCAGAATCTGAGAGCACATTTCACACAAAGCATTTTACATTCCTATGCCTTTAAGCTACGTTAGCTTGTCATAGTAACTGATACCATTGTTAAGGAGCAATCTCACTGCACTTGCGTCAAGCTTGCGTCGCTGCGGGGTTCGTTCACTGCGTGACTGTTTTGTTATTTTCTCAGATATTTTATAATTTAGATATTGTGTAATACGTAAGAATATAACTAGTACTTAGAAGACCACAAAATAATACACAAAAAGTCAGAAAATTCGCTCTTTATTTCTGGGTATCTTTCGAACCCCGCAGTGACGCAAGCGTGACGTAAGTGCAGTGAGAGTTCACCTTTAGAACCAACAAAGAGATATGCGAATATGAATCAGCTCAATTATAATAAAAAACGTCAACTTTTTTTCCCCAGAATGAGTATACCACGTTGTTTAAGCAGTGTGAGCAATATGCCGTGGATCTTCTGGATCAGTGTCGAACTCTAGACGAAATCAATACCGTTCTGAACGAGCCCTGGGAGGATAAGAAACCGGGGGATCAGGAGGAGGTAGAAGCCGACACGGAGGAACTTGACGACGACATGTTGTTGTTACCTCGGATCAAACTTGCCATTCGCTACGAACAGAAAAGGGTGAGCACAATTTTCTGTTAACATTATTGATTATTGACACTTTGTTGTCGAAACAATATATGTACTTGGATGCCAGAAGTTATAATGACTAAAGGCGGTATCTCACTGCACTTGGGGCACCGGTGCGGCACTACGGAGTTCGAAAGATTGCTCAACAAATTTCAGAACAAATTTTCTTACGTTTTGTGTATTTTGTTGTCTTCTAAGTCATAGTTTTACGTCTTACGCAATATCTAAATTATAAAAAAAAATCGGCGAAAATAACACCAGTACCGTAGTGAACGAACCCCGCAGAGCCGCGCCGGTACCCCAAGTGCATTGAGATACCACCCTCAGGCTGTATGTGTTTTACGATTTATGTGTGGACGTTTCGAGTATTCTGTACTGAGACGTGGGAATTTCAAGTTCGTGTCTTTCAGTAAAAAGCATTCACAGATAATCGAGAGCAACCGTGCTTTAGAACATGTCCTTAAAAAGTGGCCAATCTGTGCATCTGTCCATGTTTTCCCCTCCAGTTTGTGATTCATGTGTGAACGTTTCAAGTTCTTGTATTTCAGTAAAAAGTATTCACAGACGATTAAGAGCAATTGTGCTTTAAAACGTGTTCTTAAAAAGTGACAAATCCATACGCCTGTTCATGTTTCCCCCTCCACTTTGTGATTAACCCTATTCAGACCGGGCTTTTTTGGTCATCCCTGGACCGGGGGGGGGCTTTTGAGGCCCTCCACTTTGAAGTCCTATAACTCTAAAACGACGTGCCGTAGGGCCACTAAATTTTTAGGACATGATATCGACATAATATCTGACAAGTATTTGACGTTTGACGTTACGTTGACGTAAGATGACGTAACAATGACGTCATCAATTTGATTATATTGGCCGGACCCATGAAAAAAGGGTATTCTCAGAAAACTTCAAGTTATTCTACAAAAATGTAACAACAAGTGCAGATAACAGAATAATAATGTTTATTACGACTTGCGTTGCCAATAGCAACATCAATGACGTCAAAATGACGTCATAAAATGACGTCATACACATCTAAGATACCAGTTGGGCTCCGCCATATTATATCCACCACCGTGAATTTTTAAAAATACTTTTTTTGCAACAAATAATCACAAGTGGCAATGGAAATAGACTTAATTCGTTCATTTAGATGGTTTTTGATGAAAAAATACCAGGTATTTATAAATTTTAAGGGATAATTAGCTCGTTATTCTTGATCTGGCCATACGGTCCGCCATCTTGGATTTTGGGCCGATGACGTCATCAAATTAGCATAATTTATGCATATATAATTATGAAAGATATGCTAGATAATATAAGATTTTATTTATGTAACAAAATAGCAGTAATATAGCAAATAAATGTGAAAAATACATTGTTAGAACCAAAAATAGTGATTTTTGGCAAAACAGCCTGTCAACAAACGGTTGCCATGGCAACACGAAAATATGGAAAATTTGTCAAACTTCGTCAAATTGTTGCCAACAATATTTTAGGAAAACTCAATAAATTTGGTGGCCCTAGCGTAAGCCGTTCTGGCGTTATAGGACATCAAAGTAGGCGCGGGCCTCAAAAGCCCCCCCCCCCCCGGTCTGAATAGGGTTAATGTGTGGACGTTTGAAGTTCGTGTATTTCAGTGAGAAGTATCTACATATAGTTGGGAGCAGCAACCGTGCTTTAGTTTAGAACATGCCCTTGATAAGTGACAACTCCAATGCACCTGTCCATGTTTCCCCCCTCCATTTTGTGATTAATGTGTGTGGACGTTTCAAGTTCGTCTATTTCCGTAAAACGCATCCACAGATAGTTGAGAGCAACTGTGCTTTAGTTTAGTTTATGTTCTGGAAAAGTTACCAATCTAGAGTTAATTCCACTTTACCAAGCGGATGTGTCTTGCCTTTTGTTTTAACATTTTGGAAATCTTTATAAGTAACTGTTTAGGTTAGAACTATCTATAACATCTTTTGTCGTTCTAGATATTTTCTACTGCAAAGACATTATTTCCATTAGTTTCTGAACTGTTCCGACACAGATTCATCATTTGTTATAACATGTTATAACATAACTGGGTCAGAGGGCTAGAAAGAGGGCAAGTCACACATTCCTACCAAATATACGGTATGTCAATCTAACAGAGCCTCCAGTGTCTAATAAAGAAAATCTAAAAACACAAGAACCAAACAATGGAGCCAGCTAATGCTAATTCATGGTTTCCCTCCAGTTTGTGTCCCACCCGAACTGCCAGCAGCCCCTGTACGACCTGTGGTACACCTCGGCTCCCACCTCCAGACCAACCTTCTTCCTAAAACTCTTCATGTTCCTGTTCGTCACCGCCATGTTACCTCTCCTGATGCTGGCCTACTGGCTCGCCCCGAACAGTAAGGTAAGAGTCTTTTGTACGTCTGACATAGTCTCTATCAGACTCATATAGGTCGCTGGACAAAAAAAAAAAACGTAGAAATGGAACAAACAGAGGAGTAAGCCAGTCAGAGAAGTACAGCCGGCTAGGGAACAGCGCGCTGTACTTATCTGGCCGGCTTTCTCCTCTATTACTTACTCCTGGAGTCTGGTAGAGACTACGTCTGACATTAAGTATGGTGATGTGAAAATGCATGACACCATAGGCGAAGTACGGATTCCATTGCTTTTGGCTAAAAATTCGCACTATGTACAATAAGTACAAGAGGGACCACCGGCGATCTAGAAAAATATTGAAACATTGAAATTCGTTCTCCCTTCCTAACTTTGCAAATTCATCGGACACAACCGGCACAGATGATGTTTTCATCCACATGTGATTTGACTCGTGTCAGCTAATGTGCTTGTTGTTTTGTTGTTGTTTCTGTTCACAGATCGCCAACTTCATGAAGCGCCCCCTGATGAAGTTCTCCTTGTTTGCAGCGTCTTACTTCATCTTCCTGGCGCTGCTGGTCGTTCAGTCGGCAGGAGTTGGCCAAAGTATGCAATTCTCCTTTTTGATCTACATCAGTTAGTACTGTAGATGGCTTAAGCATTGAAATTTCACTATGCATATATGCGAGTCTACTCGATCATTGTCATACATCATGAAAGACTTCGTCCATTCGAAAGTGGTTCATTCATTGCCTTTGCTAGAAGGTTATGTTTTCGGTAGCATTTGTTTGTAGAAAAACGCTGTACCTCAAGAACGCTTTAATGGACTGGTGTTTGGTTTGTGGTAAGGTCTTGGTAGGACCTGAAAATGATCAGATTTGGGGCCTCCTAGGGTGTTGTTTTAGTAGTGCTTCGGAACTTCCGGGTTTGATATCTCGAGTTCTGAACATGCTGTGGTCATGATTTCTTAGTAGTAGATAGCTCTTGAGGCCGAGAGTAAGTGGTATAGGATTGGACCTTCTTGTTTGTTCTATAGTCAACAAGATATGCATTCATGATATCAATGACCTTGCCTCAAATTGTGTGTAATTATGTGCATCTAATGCTAAGATATGTCACTTTGCTCCACAGTCGCTGGTGCGAACGTTACAGTCCACCCTTCTGTAGTCTCCCAGTACGGCCTGCCTTCCTCCGTCGTGCTGCGGCCGGACATATCCAGTTGGCTGGAGATCACCCTGATGTGTTTTGTGGCAGGTATCTGACAACTATGTGAAACACTTTTAATACAACAAAAACAACGTCCACGTGCCTATGTTTATATTTTTATCTAAATTCATCAAAAAGTGATGGGAGGGGGTCAAACAGGTCCGAACAACCTTCACAACTTGCCCTCCCTCATAAAAATAACATCAGCAACGTACAGTACAATAATATTTGATTAACAACATATAGAATACAGACATATAAGATAGGAAGGCATTATCTGGATACTAATATACCTGATTGACAGTAACATAAGGTGGTATCTTACTGCACTTGCGTCACGCTTGCGTCACTGCGGGGTTCAAAAGACAACGAATTTCAGAGATAAAGAACGAATTGACTTATTTTTTGTGTGTATTTTGTCGTCTTCTAAGTCATACTTTTACGTATCACGCAATATCTAAATTATACAATAAAATCGGAGAAAATAACAAAACAGCGAGGCAGTGAACGTCTTTTGGCGCGGCCTTAAAGCTACACAGGAACTACACACACAAGAAGTGGACCTGCCATCTGACTATTATAATAGGATATTATTTCAGTTTGTGGTTTTGTTTGCTTCTTTTCCACAAAACATTATCTTTGTTTGTCAGGGTTTGTCCTGATGAAGTGCAGACTGATGTGGTTCCTCGGCTGGACCACTTTCTTCCGCGAGAAGTGGAACGTGTACGACACCGTCATGTCAGTCCTCCTGGTCACGTGTTACGCCCTCGACGTCGCCACGCACTTAAAAACACACGAGGTACCTTCGGTTATATGAACTCCATGGTGGCAGATCTCTTTTAGACCGCAAACATAATCTATTGATACCAGCAGGACATAGGAGTTTTCTTTTACACAGCCAGTTAATCTCACCTGCTGACGTTTCGATGTCTGTCAGACATCTTCCTCAGAGCTTCTAAGTGCAAAAGCGCCACCTACTTCGGCTACATATAGCAGCGAGAAGCAGAACTCCAGTTAGAAGCTCTGACGAAGATGTCTGACAGTCAGCAGGTGAGAAAAACTGGTTGTGTCAAAGAAAACTTTTATGTCCTATGATCTACCAACCTGTTGAAATTATTTTCGGATCTATTGATACCTTATTTACTCTCCAAGCAAAGATTGATGGCGAAAATCGTGACATCTATCTTAAATGACGTCTTTTTCTGTCACCTATATATCCTATACAGGCTATAGGTAGAATAAGACGGCATATAAGAAAAATTTCATAATTTCCCACCATCAACCTGTGCTTGGAGAGTAACTTTATTTTGATAAAGCTACTCATGCATGTTGTCAGGAGGCGCGAGACTCTTGAACTTCTTTAATCCATGAAACCCTACTAAATCCAGTACTAGTGACTCAGGGCTGGACCTTCCCCTGGCCCTCACAACCCTCGAGTGAAGCTCTGGCCTCTATCTCCAGCCTATCTAGGTCACTAGTGGGCCAAACTAAGTCTTTATCAGTGACCCCGTCACACATCTCATCACACATGTGTTCTTGCAATGTGCGGGTTCAGTCATTTAGGCCTACGTCACATTTCCAAACCGGGGCCCGGCCGGGCAGCTTTCGGAAAGTGTGATATTAAAGATGCACCAAACTACACAAGGCGTAAAGTTAATAGTTGTTGGCATTATTTCTGTATATTTGTACGTAATACATTTCTTTTTTTTCGTTTCCACAAACTGCCCGATCGGGCCCCGGTTTGGAAATTTGACGTAAGCTTCACCAAAACAGCCATACAATATCGAGGAAGTGTGTGACACAGTGTGATTCTTGTTACACCGTCGACGGCTAGGCTTTTACGTCTTTGGCTACACCGGTGACACGAAAGCTTTGTCCCAACATTATGCATTACAGGCATTAATAGCGATCTATGCTGTTCTCCTATGTTTTGACGATTGCTGAACGCTTTGTTGTATTTTCCCCAGGCGAAAGCGTTCTTTAACGTGACCGGAGCTGACAGCACTGCTATTGTCCAAGGAGATGTCAGCGCGGCTATAGTGTCAGGTCACTACCGGTACATAGACGCAGGTCAGTCCTGTTTTCATCATCATCATCACATCATATCATGATCGAATATCCTTGTGAATAATTTAGCTGGAACCTAAAAACGTTCCAATAAATGATTGAAAGACCTTTATTGTACATTCATGCTCTCAAAAACAAGGCCCCTTGTGTGGCTTCCTGTGGCGCAATCGGCAATGTGTTTGGCACAAACCCCCAGAGGTCCCGTGTTCAAAACTGCTGATGTGCCCCGATCTTGTGTCCTTGGGAAAGCTAGTATTTTACACGACGTTTCTCACTTCACTCAGGTGAAAATGAGTACCTAGCTTCAGTTAGGGGCGCCCCTCGGATAGGACGTTAAATGGAAGCCCATGTTTCGAAAAACCACAGTTCAAGCAAGTTAAAGAACCCATCACACTTATCGAAAAGAGTAGGGGTCCTTCCCGATGTGAGTGGATTAAACCTTACATGATGCTTGTACATCTTGAACCTTGGTTGACGTCTTGAAAAGGTGATAGTCATCTGTTATGTCAATTCTTCCACAAGTGTGGTAAAAGGTAATAAATGAATAAAAGACACCGACCCTGTTTGATTCCAGACCGTCGAATCTGGTTGGGAGAGGACCCCAAGTTGGTGTCAGAGTGCATGTTCGCTATCGGCTGTACCATGGCCTTCTGTAGGGTCTTCATCAACTTCCCCATCAGCGAGGAGCTGGGGCCGCTACAGGTTAGTCATGTCGTTCTCACAGCATTCTTTCATGAAGTATTGAAGAAGCACTGTTCAAAGATAAGCAAGAACATATCCTTGATTATCACAGTGAGGCCATTTTGATTTGATTTGCATGCATGACATCCGCGCGCGCATCAATTTTCGGCCGTTTCCAAAGATAAATAAGAAATGTTTCAACTACTAATATTTACCGAAAATCGTACAAATCAGCTGCAAAATCAATTAATACGTGCCATGGATTGAAAAAAAATATCGGAAAACGTATTTCTACGTCACAAAATGCCAAGGTGAATTCTAAGATCAAAGAAAAAGATGTAAAAGAACAAAATGTGTGTTCTGTCATTTGTTCAACCTTCCAAACCACTCAGATTTTATAATGAAGACAAATGTTTTTTGCCAAACGTTTTTTTATTCACACGCTCGCATCAGTTTTAGGGTTCCCGGAGGATGTCATACTCAAATCAAATCAACATGGACTAATAAGGAACAAAAGCTAGAGAAAATGACTTACCCTCATCGTCTGTCCTTGTCTAGATATCCCTGGGCCGCATGATGGGGGACATCATTAGATTCATCATCATCTTCGTCGTCATCTTCATTGCGTTCTGGATGGGCCTGTTCAACCTGTACAACTACTACACGCTGGAAGGGAGACCCGTGGAGAGCTTTGGTTTCATTGAGTAAGTTCTTAATTGTTCGAATGATTCCCGAAAGACCATCTCTTAGGCTAATGTTTGTTCGTTTATTCTTTGTTTAAACAGGGTGAAAGCATATCGCTTGAAACGCAAAAAAAACCAGAATATTTAAGATATACACAAATAATGCCCACGACTATTCTCTTGTGTCTTGTACTAGTTTGCTGACTTTTATATCATAATTTTCGTTCCCGAAAATTGCCCGGCCTGGCGCTGGTTTGGAATTGTGACGTAGGCCTTACGTAAAAGCGACGATGGATATGTAGCACGTTGGTCATTGCTCTACTGGCATTCTAAGACAAACTTTGGCTTTTATACCATGGGTAATTACTAATTAGTGCTTGATAGTGCATTGAATCACGTTGAATTCCTTTCTCAATACCATTATGCGGCCGTGTAGCTTTCCTTTGTAAAAACAAGATTTCAGTTATCTACAATATAAAAAAAACATATCTTGAAAAAGTTCACAACTTATGCTTCGGTCCAAATTGCGAGGGTGCCAGTCGGGAGTGCAGCGCCGGCCGGGCTCCGAAGCTACAAATTTTTCCCGTTGGGATGTTGGTTACCGCGTGAGACCTCTCGGTATTCTCACGGGTAGGTCACGGCCGGGACCCTGTTTTATTCTAACTCCGATTAAAAAATCAACGGGACCCGGCCGGGCCCAAATGTAGCCCGGTAGCCACAAGATGCTCCATGGGCCATGTAAGCGTCACGCCTGAAAGTGCCCGTGAACTAGCCGACAGGGCCCCTTTCTCCAGTTGTGATCTAAGCATAAAGCCATGAATGCCCTTCCAACCCACAGCTGGTACCAGGCCTTCAGGACGCTGTTCTGGTCACTTTTCGGGATGGTTGAGCTAGACTCGGACCCTACCATTGTGCCGGGGGTGACGCACGAGCTGGTGGAGAGGGTGGGCTGGTTCCTGTTCGGGCTGTACAACGTCGCCTCCATCATCGTACTGCTCAACATGCTCATCGCCATGATGAATAAGTCCTACGAACACATCACGGTCAGTCCCATTCTTCTACGCAGAGGGACCACAGTCGTGTCAAAACTCGACTGTGTTTACCTCTGCTATCTTGTGCACTCTGACCAGTTAGGGACCGCCCTACTTATAAATATTAATGAGCTTGCCCTTATATGGGCAGTCAGCCGTTGGGGATCGGGTGTAGGAGGATGGTGCTATGTAAGACGTAACATGATTGGCTGATAGCTTCCCAGCGGCCTTTGCGAGACAGCTTGCGACAACAACAAGCCCAAGAAAGGCCTATACTCTGATTGGTTGACAGCTTATTTGTGACCACTGATAGGGCATGAGATAGCAGGGCCCCATAGGCTAATGCCGTTGGGGACCGGGCGTTAGGAGGATGGGTCAGTCCAAGCAGTGTTTAGTTTCAGTTTCTTCCCACACCAAAATTCTTCCGCGACGTGCTGCGTATGTTTGTGCAAGTAGAAAAATATAGATAAATAAGTATGCAAATTAAGTCTAAATTTGCATCATTTGTCGTTCATTATGTACATTTCTGCCCAAGATACCTGCATACTGAATATCATGGAAATCCATCGTTCCTATGTTCCGTTATGCTACTTGAAAGATTTTGACATAACCACCCCTGACAGTTCCAGAGCAAATAGAGGGGCCCCAATATACAACACTTCTTCCTTACACCACAGGCTATCTGCCACCAAAAAAATCAAGACCATAGCGTTTCCAGCTTAGGTCAAAACATTTTCAAAAACGGAACATCTGCTGCAGTACCAAGGTCACATACCAGGGGCCCCAAAATTGACCTTGACCTTTCTCTTCCCAACACCTACCAACATACCAAATTTTTCATTTTTCAACAAGGCACTAGAGATAAAAAAAGAACATAGAGAAAAATTAGAAAGATGTTGATGAAGTTTATTATATGTACTCCAGGCGGACTCAGATGTGGAGTGGAAGTTCTCCCGTGCTAAGCTCTACATGCTGTACTTTGGCAAAGGGATCTCCGTAGCACCCTTCCCGTTCAACCTCGTCCCTACGCCGTCCGGAGTGTACAAGTAAGTGTCTTTATATCTCACCTTTGACTCTTTGTCTGTGAAACTATGTAAACATACTTTTTAGTAGTCTTAGTACCATTATATTTCTACCGGGGGTTCCCTAAAAAAATTTGTTTAGGGTAGCGATTGTAAGGAGCACCAGGTAGAAATAGGATGGTACCCAAGCTAGTGAACATGGACACTCAAGGCTTAAACGTAAAGGCGTTATGATGTTGCTTTATGTGATTACGTGTTCGCGATATCATGCCTATGTAGCTAGCAAATGCATTTCTCTAGATGAATTTATGAGGTTATCCCTTTAAATCTGTTATATACAATTATATACAATTTCTTAGCTATGTCCGTTGTCTCCCTCTGCTTCCAAAAAAGAAGTCCAACCCAACCTGTTTAGAAATAGCCAACACTACTATTAGAGTAGAATATTGTCTATAAGTGTTCATTGTGACTTGTATATATCTCCTATGTTTATACCATGCACTTGCAATTAGCCCTCGGGTATGAACTTGCAAACAAACGTCTTTGTTGTTTAAGACTGAGCTCTGTCTATTGTGCCGTCTTACCTGTTAGAAACGTGATAAAACAAAGTTGTAGTTAGAGTTTGACTTGATGAGCAGGGAAATTGAGTAATTCTGTTTTTAACCATGTATTTACAGAGGATTTAAGTGGCTGAGGGAGAAATGTAAGAGACGCAGGAACCCCTCCAGTGTGGACGTACGGGTCAACACGAACAGCGAGCCGCCTTCAATTAACGGCACAATCATCCCCATCAAGGCCCTGGTCAGATGGGTAAGCTTCGCCTTTTTATTACATGATATTAACACTAGCTGATGGTAGTCTATGTGTTAAACAATACCACGAGGCCTGGTACAATTAGACTAGTCTCTACCAGACTCCCGCCTGGCCGAATAAGGGGACTAAGTAGGAGTTGATTGGTCTGGCGCCTTAGATCGCAAACTGCACTCCTCTGGTGTGTTTTCCGTTTTTATTTGGCCAATTTTTAATATTTTTCCAGCGACCTGTGGAGCCAGTTTGAGGCTACTAGTAGATCCTTACATAATCACTGTGTCCTCTATATATTGCACAAAAGAACATAGTACAGTTGCTGCCAAGCATAACATGATGTTGTGAAGGTCGATTTATACTTTTGATTGTCCTGGGTTCTAATCCTTAGTAGGGAAACGCTGCAATGTAAGGTAGGGACCCTTCAGGTAGACTTCTTTTGTACCTTGTCTTGTTCAATTGCAAACCTTTTATCGCTGAGAATATTGTCTTCTGTTATTTCAATTGATCGGCGTATAAAATGTCTGACAAAGCCTTACGTCAAAATTACAAAAATGATATTTGTATTGTGACTAATACTTGTATAGTGAGTTATTAAGTTAATACTTGCGACGTTTTGTCGTTCTCGCCCACAGGCTAACTATGACAGTACAGGTGAAAAGGTGGGAAACGTTGCCTCAGGTTTTACACCTGTAGTCTCGTGTTGTCTCGTGTTGTGCCGGTGGTGGGCTTTCAAAATGGGGCTAGGGAGCCCGCTTGAATGCTTCGGTGTGCACAATGGCGAGGATTTTATTTTTGCAGCATGGAGATGCTTCAGAAGCTTGCCCGCATCTGATGAACGAACAACGCAGTCACACGGAAAGAAAACCTTTAAGTCAATTGTTATGGTCGCTGTTTCCCTGTGTTTCTCTGTGTTGTGATCTGTCTTATTCTATGGCGATCTTCTTCGTATAAACTGCTGCTGGTGGCGCATGGGTGCAGTCACATAAGCGTATATCACGGTCCTAAGTGACATTTTTTATAAGTAGTCGTAAGCCCAATTCGCTCGTCATACGCATCTCAATCGTTTCATGATAGCTTTAGGTACGCAGGTGCACAGTATGGCAAAGCGAGCGAATCTAAAAACAAGATGCGCATAAAATGCGTATTGTGCGTGCGACTGATTATGAAAAAATGCCAATACGGATCTCATACGTACTTGATACACACGCTCTAATAGCATTGCTTGTTGGCATGGCTACACCATTTAATGGCATTGTTTCAGAAAAGCATCAGCATCCGCAAAAATTTCGCTCAATACAGTTTTTATCAATCTCTAATATTTTTCTTCTCTCCTTGCAGCGGCACCAAGCGCAGATGAACAATGTTTTCACGAGATCAAGGGCAAGGGAATCCAAGTACACGGTAAGATTCGAACTATCATCTTGTGTCAAAAGCCCAGTAACTACCCAGTCCCATCCACGTACCGTTACCTGAACTTGAACATATGTAAATATGGGCCATTGACTTCCTAGTGCTAGGACTTACCGGGCGCACAAATGTATTTGTATCTAGTAACTTGTCTTATTTGTTCTATAACAATAAATGCTTTGATAGAATAACATCGCCATTATGCTGTACAATCCTATACAATACTATGTTAATCTCAGTTGCCATTCGTGGACGTTTGAGCTTGTATGCTATCTTCAGAACGGTTTTGAAGTTTTCCCTCATAGTTTTCCTATTCTCAGGAATAAAGTGTGCCAAAATGTGCATCGACGTATCAACTTTCCTTTCCAGACCGTCATGAGAAGACTGGTGACCAGGTATATCTTTAAGTTGCAGAAGGACAAGGAGAACGACGAAATCAACGAAGGTAAGTTTACTACTTGATACACTCACGAAGTTCCCTATAGTACGGAAGAGTAAATCCACTTCTACTTGTCGACGAACTCAATGAAGGTCAATGACGGTTACGTTATTTTTAAACTTGATACATTCACGAAGGTCCCTGTGGTACGGAAAAGTTAATCCACTTCTAGTTCTTCGCCTGCTTCGAAAATGTGGAACTGTTCCAATATGTGAGAAAAATAACATGATGACGTTTTACCTTGCAGGTGAATTAGAGGAAATAAAGCAGGACATCTCCATCCTGAGATTGGAATAGATGAGAAAAATAACATGATGACATTTTGTCTTGCAGGTGAATTAGAGGAAATAAAGCAGGACATCTCCAGCCTGAGATTCGATCTCCTGGACCAGTACCAGCCGGCTTCCCGCCCGAGCACCTCCACCAACAGTTCTCCCGCGGCAAAAACGTCCGGAGCCTCCGACGCCGCGGTCATCGCGCAGCTGCTAAGGAAGGACCTGGCTAAAACCGTGCGGACACAAGTCACAGAGGTGCTGCAGGCACAGAAAACAGGCAAACCTCCGGACCCAAACGACGGCAAGAAGTCGCGAGAAAGCACACATGGCTCAGATATCGCTGTCGTTGTATAATACATTGTATGATGGTACGTAGAAGTCATTATTGAACTAGTTTAACTGTAATATCCTACACAAAAACTGGACTCACCCAAATTTTCGACTGAACAGCATCAGTCTTTATCAAGGAAGGACAGAACACGTGACTCAGTAAGCAGTGGATCAGCACCAGTCTGTGTCAAGAATCTACGATCCACTGCTTATTGAGTCACGTGTTCTATCTGCATAACGTGACATCACGACAGCAGTGGATTGTTCATTTCTTGACAAAGACTGGTGCTGTTCAGTCGAAAATTTGGGTGAGTCCAATTTTTGTGTTGGATATTACAGTTAAACTAAATTTAGTTCAATAATACATTGTATGATATCTTGTTTATTCGGTTGCGGGTCAGTTACATTTGGTCGGTGCAGTACCGATGCAGCTGGACATAACTGATGTATGTAAACATTGCCGTTCCATTTTCTTGCCTGTGAGAGGATATTTTTTATAGTCGTAGAGGTTCGTTAACAAGCTCTGTTTAAATGTGTAACTGTTAATCATTATCAGTTGAATATAACATATATTTACACAGTTTCTTGACGGTATGAAACGACGGCACAATTACATGGGAATCCAATAACGACTCTCTTTTGTGATCTTCATATCAATGGTCTATTGTATATATTGTATTCATGTTGTATTATATCATATCATAATCAATAGAATCTTTTTATTCTTCTGATTACATTTTCGTACGGTCTCTAAATGCGATGAAAATCGTGTACATGTATGGCTATGTGGTTATTAAAGATGTTAAGCTCCTCTACAATACTGATACAATGTAAATGGAGGGAAGTGGAAAATAGATATATTGACTGTCACTACGACTTTTGTGTGGTTTCATTTCTAATGACAGGCAGACTTGAACGATTGAATGTTAACTTATAGTGTTAAAGTAAATATTGTGCCTGTCTGAACGATCATTATACTAATCATTGAGCGGGTTGACAAAGTGCAAGTAGATGCAAGTCCGTATGAGGTCCATGTAGAATTCTTAGCCTCTACCGGGGCCGCAGGTCGCTGGACAAATACTAGTAGTAGAAATGGGAGAATTGTGACCGAGGAGTTAGCTGTCCGAGGAGTGTTGTTGACAAGCGGACTCTGCTGGCATGTTATGTGGCTATATTTGTCCAGTTTCTATTATTTTTCCGGCGGCCTGTTTTGACTGGTAGAGGCTCAGACTCACTTAAGGACCTCATACGGACTTGAATACTAGTATGTACGCGCGTGTGAACCCACCTTTATGGTCATAAAAATGGGTCTCAATATATACGCTGTACGCACGGACATTCTTATGGTCATCTACTTGCCAAAGAAAGTCATCTACTTATGGTCATCTTCTTGCCAAAGAAAGTCATCTACTTATATGGGTATCTACTTGCCAAATAGAGTCATATACTTCAAGTCATCTACTTGCCAAAGAAAGTCATCTACTTATGGTCATCTACTTGCCAATGAAAGTCATCTACTTATGGTCATCTTCTTGCCAATGAAAGTCATCTACTTATGGTCATCTTCTTGCCAATGAAAGTCATCTACTTATGGTCATCTACTTGCCAATGAAAGTCATCTACTTATGGTCATCTACTTGCCAATGAAAGTCATCTACTTATGGTCATCTTCTTGCCAATGAAAGTCATCTACTTATTGTCATCTACTTGCCAAAGAAAGCCATCTACTTTTGATCATCTACTTGCCAATGAAAGTCATCTACTTATGGTCATCTACTTTCCAAAGAAAGCCATCTACTTTTGGTCATCTACTTGCCAATGAAATTCATCTACTTATTGTCATCTACTTGCCAAAGAAAGCCATCTACTTTTGATCATCTACTTGCCAATGAAAGTCATCTACTTATGGTCATCTACTTTCCAAAGAAAGCCATCTACTTTTGGTCATCTACTTGCCAATGAAATTCATCTACTTATTGTCATCTACTTGCCAAAGAAAGTCATCTACTTATGTCATCTACTTGCCAAAGAAAGCCATCTACTTATGTCATCTACTTGCCAAAGAAAGTTATCTACTTATGGTCATCTAAAGAAAGGTATCTACTTATGGTCATCTACTTGCCAAAGAAAATCATCTACTTATTGTCATCTACTTGCCAAAGAAAATCATCTACTTATTGTCATCTACTTGCCAAAGAAAGTCATCTACTTATGGTCATCTACTTGCCAAAAAAAGTCATCTACTTATGGTTATCTACTTGCCAAAGGGATTGGTAGGAGACTAGCACTTGACGTTCTTGGACAGTTCGTAGTTCTCCAGCACAATCCCGGGGAAGATGCTCAGTGCGGTCCCCTTCTGTGTGTGGTGGAATCCGTGTGCGGTCAGCACTCCTAACTTCCGCATCTCCAGCTCACACAGGCTGGCTCGGATCTCACCTCGACTCACCACCTGCGTCTCGGCAAAGTTCAGTAGCGTACCTACACAGGGTAAAATACATGATATGTGAGATGAGCAAGTCGTCCTTCAGAAGACAGCAAGGCATGTTGCAACCTTACATGCAGGGGTATTTAGAGAGGCATGCAGCAACGTTAAGCCCTCTTAAGTAGCAGGCTCAGTGTTGGACATCTAGCATAGTATTCAGGTAATATAAGTTCAATTCGTCGATACAACATGTACGATGCCACAAGCAGACAGCTCTTCAAAGTGGTGCCTGATTAAAACTAGTATGCTGAATGCCTCTCACCAATACTCGTCAGTTAAAGCACCTTTATCTTAGGAAACCTGTATACTTGACACCTTCAAATCTCTTTCCCTACCCAGACACAAAAAAATACATAGTTTTGTACTGTCACGGGCGAGGTTGCGGTCAACAACAGTCGCACGACTATTTAACTGTTGCTAGTCTATAGCGACACAACACTGGTAACCCGGTACCTGGCACGTCAAATCTCTCGTTCTCTACCCAGACACAGTAAAAAATAATGTCGCCGGCGACGTCGCAGTCAACAACAGTCACACGACTGTTAAACTGTCAGTCAGTATAAAGCTGTCTTACGGTAGTAACGCTGTACCTGGCACGTCAAACCTCTCGTTCTCTACCCAGACAGAGCAAAAAAATACCGACGATGTCGTAGTCAGCAACAGTCGCACGACTATTTGTCTTTATACTGTTGCTAGTCTAAAACGAGACAAACACTAGTAACCCTGTACCTGGCACGTCAAACCGCTCGTTCTCTACCCAGGTGATCTCCTTGATGACGGAAACGTCCCAGTCAGTCTGCTGTGCCACCAACCGGACGACCCCCTGCACACGGTTCTTGTACACGGCCACGAGATGTCGGGACAGACGTCTGAAAGGAAAATGCAGTAAGGCCGCAGTAGTCTGTGTTTACATAATCTCTCGCTGGCTGGGGTTAATGACCGCTACCCCGAGGCGGTGGCAACTGTAAGGCCGGCCGCTAGGAGTGCGATTTAGGCTAAGGCCGCAGCAAGTAGCTTTTATGGATGACATCAACGCCCTCATTAATTTTTGCATATAAAAAAATTACAATTTTTTCTTCTTTGGAGATGATCAACATGATGAGAAAGTGCCAAAATGAGCAAATATGTTATGTTGTAGCGTTAGCCTAATGATACTAGTAGTACTTGCAGAAGTGACACCAGCAAGGTAGCCATGACTGAAGTTGTAGAAGTGAAACTAGTTGGATATACATGTACTAGTAGTTGAAAAAGTGGCACCAACATGGAATTGGAGTGTAGTTGCCAACTTGGTAAGTGATACTAGTCAAACACACTAGTGTCAGTTTTACTACACCAGTGCACACCTAAAATGCAGGAATGAATGCCTTGTTGGCTGTAATTTAATGTTTTGTCCCTTTATTTATCTATTTCATTCTTGTTACAGCGTTGATGGTGTCTATTTTGAAAATTTAGCGATCTGTTTTTTTTAAGCCATCTTGGGTTTTTTCGCCCTATCTCACTTGTTTTTTAGTCTGCAGGGGATGTCATCCATAACATTTACTTGCTGTGACCTAAGTGTGATGAACAAAATATTGCGGTAGCTGCAAATACCCTTCCCGACTGACGTCATAATAAGCCATTTCACAGAGGTTAGTTTTTACCACGCACGCGCGGGTGAGAGGAACTCTGTAATACAGGTAATACTAGTATGTAAAAATTGAAGGCCCTCAGACGTAAACAGTCTCGTCTCTACCATTGTTTCGATTTGTGTAAAAATGTCCGGTACGTAATGGCGCCTGGAAAATGGCGGAATGTTTATGTTCTGGGGCCTTCAACTTTGACATATTACCCAGAGTTCTTCACCCGCGCGTGCGTAGTAACCTCTGTGAAATGGCTTATTCATCCCATACCTCTCACTGTTCCTTTGCTCCTTCTCCTGGGCCAGATACCAGCTCAGATTAGCCTGTATAACGCCCACCCAGATGGTCAAAGCCGCCAGGATGGCGATCGGCTCACTGTGCAGCAGGCTGTTGACGACACCTCCGATTACTAACATTACTGCAACGCTATCTGTATAACAAGGAACAGTATAAATAGCGCATGTATGTAAAGTAATGGACCAACACTCATTGCGACGTCTAAATATTACGTTAGCCTCTTTGATAAATTCTTAAGCAGGGTCAATTAACAATGTTCAAAATATTTTCGTTTTGCTCAAAGTCCCCACTAAGAGTAAAGGTGCCCTCTCACTGCACTTGCGTTAAGCTTGCGTCACTGCGGGGTTCGACAGGTACCTAGTTGTTGTTGTTGTCTCTATTATCCGCTTGTTTCGTCGGAAGATGGTCACATGTGCTTTCTTTCCTCTCTCACTGTGCTTCTTTCTCTTGTGTACTTCTCTTGCTGCTTTTTCCAATTGGTCGGCATGCGGCACACATCTGTCGGTACACTTTCTTTCTCTCTTTTCTACATCATCCTATGTTCTTCTCCGTTCCTTTCACATGTGTATGATCTTACTTCACATGTGTGTTATCAGTTTCCAGTCATTCAAAAACGTTTTGTTTCTAGGATGTAATCCATCATTGCCTTTTGTAGCCTCTCTGATCCTTCTCTGCTGATTTCCTCCAGGGTGCCAGAGTATATTTCCAGACTTCCTGTTCTCTCTAGCTGGTCTTCCTCTTTTAGACACATGTATGTTTCCCTCTCTAGCTCTTCTCTTTCTTTTTCATATTTGCAACAATCCCACAGGTAATGGTCGATGGTTTCTGGTCTCTTGCACTGTTCACACTTGTCTGTCTCACATTCTGGATTAGTATGTATTTCCATGCAGTTCAGCCTTGTGTGTCCACTTAACACTTGATTCAATAATATGTTTCCTTTTCTGTACGTCTTATTTCCAATCCTTCTTGCACCCACGTTTTTGATTGCATTGTGCGTGGCCAGGGACTGCATTGACATGTACCTATGGACACATTGACATGTACCTAACGAATTTCAGAGATAAAGAACGAATTTTCATACTTTTTGTGTATTTTGTCGTCTTCTCAGTCAAACTTTTACGTATTACACAATATCTAAATTATAAAAAAATTGGAGAAAATAACAAAACAGTGACGCAGTGAACGAACCCCACAGTGACTCAAGCTTGACGCAAGTGCACTCAAAATTCGTAAAAGTATTATTTACAAACCTAGGTCGCTTTAAAACACAGAAAAAAATAACTACAACCTACCAGGCGTTGCCAGGAAGTGGAGCTGTGCAGGTAGGAGCAGTTGTGCGCGGTCGTGCTCCAGCATCTTTGTGACGCTCTCCACCTCCTCTTGGAGCGCTTCTCGCACCACGAGTTGCTGCCCTGGTCCCCGAGACCATAGGTATCCCACCAGCCTGGAGACAGCCTTCTCCGCGGCTGACGCAACTGCCCTCACAGGAACAACAATAGGGTAGTAGAAGGCAAGGCTTGTGGCCATGCATAAGCCATGACGTGACACAAACCAAACTGTAGCCGGCATTCGTAGCGGAGCACTCAACACACACTTCCCGGTGTCTAACAGTTGCTGTAGAAGACACTTCCGTGGGCTCTTCTGTATATTGTTATCATCTTCCACATCATGGTTGTCTTGACGACACCCAACTATATCCAACATTGATGCCCAGAAGAACCCAGCAGGACGCATGGCATGGTGAAGTAGTGTGTAAGTCAGCGTGGTTAAGACGAAAGTGGCGTGAATCAAAGAGGCGAGGATCGTCAGAGGCAACATTGCGGCGGTGGATGCCAGGTGGACGAATGACGTCATCAGCCACCATGGCCACAGCACCAACAGCAAGGCAGCTTTCCCTCCCATACTACGGCTATAGCTTGGATGGTTTGTAACAGATTCTGGAGAAGTAAATATTTTACAGTAACCAGCCTGTGATATATTGATGTGTACATTAACATGTATCCATTGAAAGAGAATGAACTGCGACTAATCACAGAAGGTTATGAAAAAAGTAAAAAGTACAGTCCATAAAATGATTACTGTGATTTACATAACAAAATGCCAGCTGAACAGTCACGCTAAATCGTGAAATGTGTGCTTGTTTTTGTTTTGTTTAATTTCCTAGACGCAATAGAAAGTCCGACAGTATAGTACTGTTTCAGCCTACCTTCGCTTGTAATAACATATGCTGAAAACCGAAGACCGAAGCGCGACTTACCTTATTCAACTCCGGGCGTCCCTGTGTAAGATTGGAGCAGCCGTGTCTGTGGAGCCGTCACTACATACATTTGTTACTACATAGTACAGAATCCCCACCTAGGAATTGTCTTGGTTAGTCCATAGACAGTGCAATATTTCTCCTAGCTTTACAAATCAAACTTGGGCACTACGCTTGTAGATTGTAGGACTAGAGAATTAACGCGTTCGAAACCGGTCCCAAACAAGACGGGTACTCCAGTGTGGCCGCGCTGTTCTCACAGGGTATCAGGACAACTCAGCACCTGGGACGACTCGTCCCCAGTCAATCACCAGTGGTCACCTGCTTACATGCCTGAAGGTAATGAGCCAGCTGAACGCTAGATAAATGCATCGGCTCATACCTAATTGCCTAAGAAAGTTTTCGTACAGGTCTTGACCTTTACAAGATATTTATGGAAGAAATGGGAGTTGTTCGCTCCCTCGCTCCCCTTTCTCTCATTCGGGAAAGGAAGGTCACCTCAGTTCTGACGAGAGGTTTTGACATAATGCGCCCGTGTTGGTTAACGTTCGAAGCTGTATCTCACAATCAGTTCGGTGGATCATTATGTATTTTGGCCCATGGTTACACGGTGATGATGGCTGTTTCTTCGTTATCGGAAGATCAATGGTAGGCAGACAAGGTTAACGTTGATTAGACGACCAGTCTGCCTGGCCTGCACGTGACTTTTAAGGTGAAGAAGGGGTGTGCACTCCCTTCTCCACCCTCTCGTCTACTGGCGCACTAAGTCCTACAGGGACAGAACTGTTTTGCCACGTAAGGCGGCTCCAGCAGATGCAGGTTTATTATTTGGACGGTACATCAGTGATAATACACTTTATTTTGTTGTCACCGTATAACTTTGTTTATGGACAATGTAATATTTCAGAAATCACCCCCATTTTTTTTGTATTGTGGCACAGGCCAGCAATGATTGGTAATCGAATTAACGTTACACGTTTGTTATTGTTATCGTTATTGTTGCTGTTATTGGGTGGGCCTACTATTCCCTTTTGGCAGCCACGGGCTGAATTGCGAGGAACTTGCAGCTGTATGTCCAAGTAGATATTGCGTCGTTTTGAGATAGTGGAGACAAACGTGTTTTTATCTAGCGGTTGATATAGGAAAAAAGTGTCAGTGATTAAGTCATGTGTATTGGGTTGACATCAGAGGTGCGTTGCACCAAGGACGTTACATCAACGTTGATGTAACGTCCTTGGTTGCACAGTACTCGTATGTAGCTTAAAATGGGAATAGTAAAAAAAAATGTTTTTAGACTAATTCCAATTTTTTCCAAATCTGGATTTTTTTAATTAGAGGGAACAGGTTTGGTCTAAGCTTTCCCAATTGGTTAAAGTCTGCTCAGTTAATTCAGTTGGATTGGGGATAGATACGTACACCTTTGTGGCTTTCTGGTTGAGATTTGTAAGATTGAAATAATGGGTCCAATGGCAGAGAGTAATTGGGACGCCGGGCCTATTGTACTGCAACCACTTGTTTTACCAAATATACTATACATGTACTATACAGAAGACTATACTCACAGTTACAGTTGCGGGTTCGACAGATCAGTCTCCAATTCCTCTCGGCGGGTATTCCAGTGTTACCACACTCAGTGCTTCCTCAATACAGACTGACTCCAGACTCTCGCATACTGCTGTATTTATCTTGCACTAATCAGTTGGCATTATTCTATTGATATTGATGAACCAGTTCTGTTACTTCTAACAACCCTTTTGTCTTGTAGAACAGGAATCGCAGACAGCAGAATTAACACAAGGACCAGAGACTACATCAGAGCGCCTACATGCATACATAATGTACAAGGTGTGAACGCGAGTCATAATAAGACAAACATCACTGTTGCTAAGGACTGTAACTATACATACCTAGTAGTAAAGATGATATCAACAATATTCTCCTATAATTCCAAATATACCATAGCTAAACCCATACAGTCCTACATTTTCACGATTACCAAGAAGCGAGAAGAAGCCGAACTTTTGTGTTAGACTAGATCTGTGATACTTTTATGTATATAAATATGTCGTTGTCTTGTTGTAACCTGTACTTAGTTCGGTGGGGCAAAAATGTACAATAAAGGTCTTCATTCATTCATTCATTCATTGTTACAGTACCTTTCGGGTATGTATGGTTGTATTGTTACATTTGCTGGACTTTTCATACGTTAGAGGTCTACATCTACATAAAGGGGGTTGAGGTCCCGGGCAGGCCCCCAGCCAGGTCTAGGCCCAATTTACACGAGGCACTTTGAACGACGTACGTCGTTTGTCCTAGGACAGTGACCTAGGACATTTTTCGTTTTACACACAACCCTGTGGCGCGCCGCAGCGCGTCGCGCCACGCCACAGCGTGTCTCGTTGCCGTGAACTCTGGTGACCCACCGTGACATTTAACAGAGCGCGTTTTCAAAATGGCGGGATCATAGAACAAGTTCTGTTCTTGTTGTTCATCCGACAGATGATGATTTTCTTGTCTACTCGCGCGTACATGCAGCGCCTGGCATGGCGCAGAAGACGGCTTGTACGTTTTAGGGACGACATTCAACGGACAGCCTTCTTTGCTGCTGTTGCTATCATTGAAGCTCAAGGCAACGTCAACCGAACATTTTGGGGGTGAGAGCATACCAGGAGCGCTCACAGCGCCGCAGAAATGGGCTGTCTGCGACGCGGATCCCTTTGCACGAGGTTGGGCGGCGCCGCAGACTCCCCGCGGCGCGTCTTAAGTCACCTCGGGAGGTGCCACACTGCGGCGCGCCACAGCGCGTCGTTTTCGTTGTTCACACGGGACGTCGAACGACGTCCGTCGTTTTATTTTTTGCCTCGTGTAAATCGTGCCCTAGTCTAATAGTATAGTATAATATTGAAGAATTTAACATTATTGCATGACGTCACGACTTAGTTGCCGTTAAGCCCCCTTTACAAATCAAGAATCTAGCTCGGCCGAGTTGTTGGCGAGCTCCAAATGGGCATTTTCGGCCGGAGTATGACCGGCGTTTTGCCGATTATGAGGACCTCGAGCGATTTTTAGCAGCTCGGTCGGCGTTTGTGGGTACTTGCAGCTGCGCTTAATTTCAGCGAGGCCTCGGCGGCGAGTCTTGAGCTCGGAGAGCTCGTCAATGGGTTGCCTGTAGCTCGACCGGAGCTTGTCCGAGCAATGGCCAAGACTTGGCCAATACTCGGGCGGCAACCCGACGGTTTTTGACCCTCTTTTTTTCGGTCGGAGTTTGCCTGAACTCTTCTGCGCAAGACTCGTCCGGGCTCGCGGCAATAACCGGGCGATATGACTTTTAACAAGTTTGGCGTGCTTTGGGCGAGCGTCGTGCTAGTGTCGCTTGGAGCTTGGGAGGGCTCCGGTAGAATTTTAACTGTCATTTAATCAATTTGAAACCTGTGTTGACACCTTTGGGGCTTTCATCTTTAACAGACAGTTTGGTCCGTAATATAAGATAATAAAGACTGCTGTATGGACTTTTCTAAGAAAGCTGCGTACCTTTTTTAATGTAAGGCAATTGGGCACCAAGACAGTACTTCCTATTTATTCTTTTGCTATAGGTTTGGATGTGTGAGATCATATATTCTTCATGTCCTTCGCTCGAGGTCCGCCCGAGGTTTGCCCGATTTCTGCATTGTCAAAATTATTGTACTATGGTGAATCTGACGGGTCTGATCACTTTGTGGCTTTTTGGTAGTTTTTTGATTGGTGTATCACAACATTCCTGTTGATATTATTGTTTTAAGTGTTCCCGTCCACTCCACTCATGTCCTACATATTTCCCGCAACTCAGAAATTAAAGTTTATACAAATATTAGCTTTTAACAATGTTAGTCAGTTCTGAAAACGTTCATGTCCAAGACATAATGTAATCTCATCAAAATATTACAATCAGTTGTGTTTGACGGACGTCGGAAGAGCTCCGTTCATTTGTAACGGGGGAGGGTTTTCAGCGAAAAATACAGCCGATACTCGGGCGATGTTGAAATTCGGCGAGCTCTGACCGATCTACAAATTCGGCCGGCGTCCGCATGAATTGTAAAGCCGGTGTTGCAGAATTTTGGGGCCCCCCAGAATTCTGCGGCCCCCTGGTCACGTGACCAACATTTGGCATGCGGGGGCATGGCCTAAAAACTACGATGGCCCACAAGGACATTCCCCATATACACTGGCTGGCACCAGAAACAAGCCTGTCGTCACATGTGTACCTGTACCGAGGGCCAACATTATGACACTGTGGAGTCTTAATTATGTGGGGAAATGGTCCGTGCAATCTTTTCTAAAAATAAACTGTTTTTCCTATGATCATAGGTTTGCGTAGTTATCCGCCTTACTAGATAAAACGATCTGTGAACTAGCCCTGGGTTGAGCCCTGGACTTTTGGGGCCCCCCTTCCCAGGAGACGAACGCTTTGCACAATCCTTATCAAACTTGGACGTCAACAAGTTCCGAACAAGTACTTTAATGTCTTACTAGAAAAAGCGGTCTGTGAACTAGCTTTGGAAATTTAAGAAGGGGGGGGGGGGGGCAAAAATACCGGGTTGAGCTCTATGAACTAGCCAAGAAGGGGGGCCCCAAAATACCGGGTTAAGCCCTGGACTTTTGGGTCCCCCCTTCCCAGGGGACGAACGCTTTGTACAAGCCTTATCAAACTTGGACGTCAACAAGTTCCCAACAAGTGCTTTAATGTCTTACTCCAAAAAGGGGTCTTTGAACTAGCTTTGGAAATTTAAGGACGGGGGCCTCAAAATACCGGGTTCAGCCCTGGACTTTTGGGGCCCCCCTTCCCAGGGAACGAACGCTTTGCACAATCCTTATCAAACTTGGACGTCAGCAAGTTCCCAAAAATTACTTTAATGTCTTACTCCAAAAAGGGGTCTTTGAACTACCTTTGGAAATTTAAGGAGGGGGGCCCAAAAATTCCGGGTTCAGCCCTGGACTTTTGGGGGCCCCCTTCCCAGGGAACGAACGCTTTGCACAATCCTTATCAAACTTGGACCTCAACAAGTTCCCAACAAGTACTTTAATGTCTTATCCTAAAAGCGGTCTGTAAACTAGCTTTGGAAATCTAAGGAGGGGGGCCCAAAAATACCGGGTTGAGCCCTGGACTTTTGGGGCCCCCCTTCCCAGGGAACGAACGCTTTGCACAATCCTTATCAAACTTGGACGTCAGCAAGTTCCCAAAAATTACTTTAATGTCTTACTCCAAAAAGGGGTCTTTGAACTACCTTTGGAAATTTAAGGAGGGGGGCCCAAAAATTCCGGGTTCAGCCCTGGACTTTTGGGGCCCCCCTTCCCAGGGAACGAACGCTTTGCACAATCCTTATCAAACTTGGACCTCAACAAGTTCCCAACAAGTACTTTAATGTCTTATCCTAAAAGCGGTCTGTAAACTAGCTTTGGAAATCTAAGGAGGGGGGCCCCAAAATACCGGGTTGAGCCCTGGACTTTTGGGGGCCCCCTTCCCAGGGGACGAACGCTTTGCACAATCCTTATCAAACTTGGACGTCAACAAGTTCCCAACAAGTTGTGTCTCAGCCGTCATCCTTCTGACGCCTTATCGACCAAGTTCCCAACAAGTAGTTTAATGTCTTACTAGATAAAGCGGTCTTTGAAGTAGCTTTGGAAATTTAAGGAGGGGGGCCCCAAAATACCGGGTTGAGCCCTGGACTAGCCCTGGGTTGAGTCCTGGACTTTTGGGGCCCCCCTTCCCAGGGGACGAACGCTTTGCACAGTCCTTATAAAATTTGGACGTCAACAAGTTCACAACAAGTACTTTAATGTCTTACTAGATAAAGCGGTCTTTGAAATAGCTTTGGAAATTTAAGGAGGGGGCCCCAAAATACCGGGGTGAGCCCTGGACTAGTCCTAGGTTGAGCCCTGGACTTTTGGGGCCCCCCTTCGAAGGGGACGAACGCTTTGCACAAACCTTATCAAATTTGGACGTCAACAAGTCCCCAGCAAGTACTTTAATGTCTTAAAAAGAAAGCGGTCTATGAATTAGCTTTTAAAATTTAAGGAGGGGGGGCCTAAAATACCGGATTGATCCCTGGACTTTTGGGGCCCCCCTTCCCAGGGGACGCACGCTTTGCACAATCCTTATCAAACTTGGACGTCAACAAGTTCCCAATAAGAACTTAAATGTGTTACTAGAAAAAGCGGGCTTTAACTAGCTTTTGAAATTTAAGGAGGGGGGCCCCAAAATACCGGGTTGAGCCCTGCACTTTTGGGGCCCCCCCTTCCCAGGAAAGAACGCTTTGCAAAATCCTTTATCAAACTTGGACGTCAGCAAGTTCCCAAAAATTACTTTAAGGGCTTAACTCCAAAAGGGGGCCTTTGAATTTATTTTTGGGAAATTTAAAGGAGGAAGGGGCCCCAAAATACTGGGATAAAGCCCCCGTGCTTTCGGGGGGCCCCCCCTTCCCCTGGGAAACGAACGTTTTCTGCACAATCCCTTATAAAAACTTCCCACCGATAACCAATTTTCCAAACAGGGACCTTTAAGGGTCTTTACCCTTCAAAGGGGGTTCTGAGAAACTAATTTTTGGAAAAATCAAAGGGGGGGGGGGGGCCC